>NC_081414.1:657049791-657142791 GCF_030272615.1 Cryptomeria japonica
GGGTCTTATGACATAATAGGACCTATTATGACTTAATAGGTCATATTATGTCATAATAGGACCTATTATGTCACAATATGACCTATTATGATTCAATAGGACCTACTATGTCACAACGAGACCTATTATGACACAATAGGTTGTATTATGAGATTATAAGTCCTATTATGTCACAACTTATAAGATCTTCTAAAATCTAGAATCTGTATTATAACTCTTAGAGATCTAAAGCCACTCTCAAACATCCTGCCAATATATACATGAAATATAAATTAAAGTATAAGAAAGGAAAAACAAAAAGGGAAATGTGAATTGTACTTAAATGTTATATTTCATGTATATATATAGTTTGTTTGTTTTTTTGGTTTTTTTTTTAAATTGAAAAAAGGGAAACAGGATCCTATTTTGTTTTTGAAAAGGGATCTCATTTGCCTAATATTTTTTTAATTATTTTAAAAAACAAAACAAGTAAACGAGATCTCGTTTCTAAAAATTTTAAACTTTGGTTCGGTTGTAGCTTTAGTTTTGGCTTGGGAAATGGCTTGGAGAGTTAAACCTTTGGCTTGGACCTAGTTTGACCTACAACTTGAAGGCCAAATCAATCTTCATATAAAATATTGACTTCAAAAATATATCTGAACACCAAATTTTTAGAATTTTTTTAAACAATGAAAACCCATTATAGTAGAGACTATCTAGATTCTAAATATGTAAGTTTTTTAGAAAATGGATCAATATTTTTATTTTTAAAATAATTACTAATGAAAGAGGTCCATAAACTTGAAATAACAGGGCTTTTTAGTTTTTTGTAAACTTTTTTGTCTGTAAGCCTTTTGGAGAAAACATTATATGGCATCAAACTAGAGAGAATTTTATACAGTTTAAAAATTAAAAAAAAAAAAAATTAGGTTAAATTATGCTTGCCGTACACAAGAATTTTTCAAAACAATGATTATGCATAATAAAAAATTAACAAAAAAAAATATGTAGAAAAAAATTACAAAAAAATATTCTCCTCCAAGGTGAGTGAGTTGCAGATCTTTTCCCAAAAAGATTTATAAAAATAATTTCATTTAGGTCAAATTATGCTTCCCATACACGGGCATGGTATGGTCCTGAAAAAGTGACTTTTAAACTATAGGTTTTAGTAATGCCTATTCAAACTTCATTTTTAAGATCTGGGTATTAAAATAAATTACATATTTGGAATGTAGACTTCGAGCACTACATTTTCTATTGTTGAAATTTTTCAAGATTCGCTCTTTAAGTGTGTCAAATCTTTAGGTCAAATAGGATGAAAATGAAAAAAAAGGGAAAAAACTTCCACTTTTTGGCCAAAAAGGACACAACTTCTTGCAGGTGCCCCTAGGTGAAACTTGAAGAGAGACTATCTTTTTGGAGATGTTAAAGATCAAAAAAATATCAGGTACATAATTCTTCTAGATGATGATTACAAGGTAAACATTGTCCCTTCTTAAGGCATCAATTAAAGTATTTATCTAATAAACTATCTTTATATATAAATGTTTATTAAATGGTTTAAATTGATATGAATTAATGTCCATGTGAATAAATATTAATACTAGTATATCAATAATAATGCAAAAAAATTGTCAATCGATCTCAAGATAGGACTGAAATAGGCACAAATAAATCAAATTTGAAATTACTTTTTTGAATTCCAGGGGTTAAAAATATAGATACAAGATCAAATCCATGCTCTCCAATTGATCCAAGAAGACATGGAGGTGCCATAAATATAAATTACACAAGAACATGTACAAAAAATTATAAGGCACACTTAGATATGTGGGAATGTGTGTAAATGGATATAGATAAATGACAATAAAATAAGCCAACTCTATATGAGATTGTACCATTTATCGACATCTAATTATATAAAGATACTCTTGTAGAGAACACAAAAATAATCTAGAAATTTCTACAAAGATGCAAATTTTATCACTATAATAATTTAAAAGAGAATAATATCTAGCAATTGTGCTTTGGTGTGCAATGGGTACGTTAAAGAGCCATGGAAGGTCAATTAGGGAATTTTTTGGTGTATTTTGCATACATTTGTTTAGTGTGTAAGGTCAAGTTGTAGGCCATTTAAAAATTGATGTTATTTGTGCAACCAAAGTTTCAATCAAGAAGTGATAGCTTAAAATGAACTATGCATCTACCTATAGGGATCCAAACATGACTAAAAAGGCTTTAAATTAGGAAGCTAATTAGATTCCATTACCAATAGGATCATGTTATGTTTGCAATAGATATAGAGGGAGATAGATATATTAATAGATAGAGAGGGAGGGAGAGAAATAGAGAGAGAGAGAGAGAGAGAGAGAGAGAGAGAGAGAGAGAGAGAGAGAGAGAGAGAGAGAGAGAGAGAGAGAGAGAAGGTAATAAAGAGAAGAAGAGAAGGTAATAGAGAGAATAAGAGATAGGGAGAGAGATAAAGATAGAGATAGAGATAAGAAAGAAGAAACAAGGATTGTGTGAGTAATAATTAGAGAGATGGATAGATAAAGGATAGAGAAATAAAGAGATGTAGGAAGAGGGAGTATCATAGAGAGGAGAGAGAGAGGTACAAATAGGGAGAGATAGGGATATAGAGAGGGAATGATAGAGATAGGCATATTGGGAGAGAGAGAGAGACAAAGAGAGACAGAGAGATGCATGAAGAGGTGAGAAGATAGAAATAGGGGAGAGAGATAGAGAGAGGAATGTGGATACGGAGAGGGAGATGGAGATGAGAAGATAGAGAGATCGAGAGTGATGGAGAGATAAATTAAATGTATTATATAAATAAAAATAGAAATTCAAAATATAAATGTTCTCCAATAAATTAAAATTTAAATAAGATAAATAATTATAAATTAAATTAATTTTAATAAATTTTAAGTACTATTTATAATTTTTTAAAAAGACATAAATAATTATAAATAAATTTCAAACTTAAGTCTGAAAAAAAATATTAAAATAGAATAAACTAAATGCAAAGTCAAAAATATATGAAAAACCAAATATTAATAAAAATAATAATTAAAAAATTTATACTAAATGATAAATATTTTAAATTTAAAAAATAATTAAATAAAAAATAAAACTATTTTTTTTAATTTACTAGATCAAATATATACCTAAAAAATATTTAATAGATTAATGAACATTAATTGAATCACAGTCCAAATCTTCACCTAAGGTTTATATGCATTATGTAGTTAGTTAGGGTATGTTCTCTCATTATTAAGATCATATCTTTGGAAATTGTATTGTGCCTAATATATGAACTAGTACTTGTTTTGTTTCTCTGTGGGATTAAATATTATTGGATCTAATATTATTAATCAAATCACTACAATATTAAAAACATTAAAAAAAACATTATGTTTTATTTAAAAAATCACTTTTAACAAGAAAATAACTTAAAATAAAAAAAAACGGAGACGCGTTTATTCTGGCTGCGATTGACTAACCTGTGGCTAACATGCTGTACGAAAAGTATGTTTTATGCCCAAATCAATATAATTAATCCCGCAGCAATCTATCTAAATTTTATAAATGCCTCTCCAATCATAGAAAGGGAGGGTTTCCACCACATTAATCACAGCCCTGCAAACCAGAATGGGCAGAATTTATTATTTTATAAATGCCTCGTTCTACAATTATCTTCCCGTTTCCCAGATACTCCAGACACCCCAACAGAATAGGCAGAATAGTTTCCCTCACTGCGGCTTCCATGGTCGTCCTATCACACTGAACAATTACATTAAAGGGCCACAGCAGGGAAGGATCATTTCCATAAATAGGGGGAACAGCGGTTTTACTTTAGACACATATTAGCAATTTTAGCCTCCAAAGCCTCTAATATTGCCTGCACGTATCTGCAATGCCTGAAGATGCATCTCCCTGCAAATTGGCTCACTGCTTGTCGAATATTTGGTTGCTTGTCGAATATTTGGTTGTTTCTTGATCCACAGTTTGCTCGTTAGGTTTTTTGAATCCATGCCTAATTGGATCTTTCTGTTTGGAATCACTGCAATAGCACAAGCAATAATAATAAAACTCAGAGAAAATCATGATGAAGGATAAGATTGAAGGTAAATAAAAATGGAAGATAAATGTAATAGAGACAGCAATATCTTAATCTAATTTTTTTATTTCTGCTTAGATTGAGAGCTGAAATAAAGTGCACTCCAATTTTACTTGATTTGTTTCTTGAGGATATGATAATTGTAGATTAAATAGAAATTTCTTCTGCATAAGGTTATGGAAGAACATAACATTTAGATAGAAAATTGGACAGCATAAATAATGTTGAATGAAGATATGTAAATAATGTGAGAAACCTCTTATTTATTGAATTCTCAAAAGTTAAAATCAAGGGATAGATTGACAATGGATGGTTAAAATTAGAGCAAAGATTAGGGTTAAACTCAAAGTTGTGATCATGTGATACTTGTCACATGATGGATAGAATTTAAGGTTAGGAAGTGCATTAAAGCAACATTCTTATGAGAAGAGCTAAGATTAAGATGTTTAGTTTAAAATGAATGGATGAGATGAAAAGCTAGTTTGACTTTTGTGAAGTGTCTAGATTAATTAAACATGTGAAAGGGATACTTGTCACTTGATAGAAAGTTTATTCTACAATCCATGTAAGCAATTTAAAGGTAGGATTGAATGGACAATAATAAAGAAATAAAACTAAAGTTTTAAAATTAATTAATTAAAAGAATAAATATTTATTTAATTAGTGAGATCAAGCAAAGGACAAATTAATGAAATAAATAGTAGATATATATATTTAATTAAAAGTCAAGATAGAATTGGATATATGGTGAAATTATTTAAATACATAATATGTATTTAATTAAGTAAAATTAAATGTAATTAGATATGCACAAAAATAGGTGTCTACATTTTGCCCTTCTTGAGATGATGTTGCAACTATTTTGAGAGTGAGTAATACTTATAAACTTTGGGCTTAAATTAAACCTAACCAATTATATTCCTAGAGGTGCCATAAACAAGATTTTACATCTCTTAAAATATAGTGTCACAACAATAATTAGTAGCTATACCCAAATGAATACTTGACCCTAAGCATTTGTGACTAGGTCAAGGTCATTGTAGATGCATTTATAGATTCAATAAATCATACAACTTATTACAATAATCAATTAATTTTTAAAGACTATGGCAATGGGTAGATATACTAAAAATATTTTTTTTAGTATTTAACATTTAGGCTATCTTATAATAATTTCTTGGTTAACAATGCTAAATAATGAAGAATATACATAACCTAAAATAGCACTGATCTACTCCTACCACTAACTATAAAAAGGATGCCATTTAAATTAAAGTCTCCATTAAGTAATGAATACCAAACTAAAATGGAATATATTCAATACAACATCAATAGAACCATATTTTTATTTTGAGAAAACCAAAGATTATCTAAAATAAAGTGTACATACTTAATAATCTATATTAGAACTATGATGACCCTTGTGCAATAAAATATGACCACTAAAAAGTATTTGTAATTTTTAAGATGTTTTCATACATACATCGAACTTCTATTATAGTTTCACAAGTAAATGTGGTGAGAAGAGATATATAATTGTGACTTTACATTCCCCATAATCTTTACAGAGTGTCATGGAGATACTCATTATAAAATATATATAATAAAAACCCTTTATACACTATATTAAATAATAAATTCAATTCATTTGCAGCTGAAATGTGCATCTACCACTAGTACATTTGAGGCTCAATTTCGACAGTCGCTTGTCAAAATTATGACTCTTTTTCATCAGACTATTGACAAACGCAGTCATCAAAAACTTGTTGTCGGATACTCTGACGATGCTCGTCAACATCGAAATTCTGACGGAAACCATCAGGTCTCCATCGGTGTATGTCTTACCGATAGCCTCATCGGCTATTGGCAAGACCAAATGTTCCCTTCACCACTAGTGTAAGTCCTGCCAATGGATTTCATCGGCATGTACTACCTCGACGACACCCGAGACATGAGGTCTCAATTGGTGTATGTCTTGCCAATATACGATGTCAGCTATCGACAAGATATACACCGATGGAGACTTGATGTCTCGAGTGCTGTTGGGGTAGTACATGCCGATGAAATCCATTCACAAGACTTACACTAGTGACGAAGGGAACATTTGGTCTTGCCGATAGCCGATGAGGCTATCGGTAAGACATACACCGATGGAGGTTTCAGGTCTCTATCAGTGTATGTCTTACTGATAGCCTCATTGGCTATCGGGAAGACCAAATGTTCCCTCTTCCGCAAGTGTAAGTCCTGTCGATGGATTTCATCAGCATGTGCCAACCCAACCGCTCATCCGCCGAGAGAATGTCGTCAGTCATATAGCATCCTCGTCGGATGTCTTCATTGATTTTCATCGAAATACCGACACCGTCCAATGGAAACCAGGAACTATGTACTGACGAGGATGATGTATGCCCGATGGTATAGTCGTTGGTGCAAATATAAGGGGCATCAGAATTTCAATGATTATTTATTTATTTATTTATTTTAAATAATACAAAAAATCATATAATGACTACTGAAATCTGATAGTTTCATATCAACACATTAATTGTTTTACGATGTGAGACATGTTTCAGATCAAAACCCCACACAAAATCTAGCCTATCTGCTAATAATGCAACAATATTTTGATCAATTCAAGCAAATCATTAGAACTTGTTAGCTATCCTTCTTAACTATGCCCAATACAGGGATTTGTCTCTAGGTTTCTATCATGGCTTGTGCTCTATCAAATCTCCTCTATTTGAGCTACCTTGAATGCATGCCTACCACTATTTGAAACTTTGATAATCTATATCATGTATATTGCTAACGTTGAAAGGCTCCTTTATCACTATGAATATTGGCTCAGGTGTATGGCTTCTACAATAAGCATAGGATAGTATTTATATTGATTTCATACAAAAAAATTTACTCACAACTGTCTTTGCAATAGTGAATATCCTTACTATCACATACAATGAGTATGATGGCATCCTTGTCATCTTTTAAAAATGATATCTTATCTAAGTGTTTTCTCATATTGTTTTGATTATCTCACCACTAAAAAACCTTCATCACCATGATTTGCTAACTATCTACACTCATGGAGAGTTATTTGACCACTCTTCGTATCATCTATGGATTTAGGGCTTTTGGTTTGACTGGCAACTCTTGGTCTCTAACTTTGTATGACTTCAATTTTCACTACTCATTCTCTTCAAGTTGACATCTATATTACTATTGCTATATCTTTCCTATGATTGAAAGCTTTGATATCTCAACTATAGTGAGGTTTGACTGTGAATGAGGATACTTCACGACCCCTTTTGTGATAAGTTTCTTTTAGATAAAAATATGACCTAGATGATCATCAAATGAGAAATATTGGCTATCATCATCAATATGCATAATGAGTTTTTCTTAGAGAGATCAAGTATTGTATTAACAAAGGAATGAATTTACAAGGCTATGTGCTCAATGGGTCTCTTAACTTGTAAAAAATGCCAACATTCATGAAGAAAAATGAAAAAATATCATTAGTGAAATAATTACTCATTGAGATCATCTTAAGATGACTTAAAATACAACCATCATATCCCACAAAAATAAATACTTTCCAAATACGCCTCAGAAGCCTCTAATTACTTAAAATTTAATACTATCCTCTAGATATGAAAAGAAATTTGGTCCTATGAATTGACCGCTACAATTTGGAGTGCAAAAGAGGAAATGTACCTGGTAGTCCACTACAATTTTAAGAACAAAGAGACTCTATGGCACTAAGAGGTTGCAATCATAGCCTATGTTGGCCATAATCCCTGTTGCAGCAATAATGAGAAGTGAGGTAATAGTTATAAAATTTGGATGAACTCAAAGAGACATTTACAAATACAACCTACCCTTTATAATACCTAATTGAAAAAATGGATGAAATGCAAGTCCTTGTATCAATAACATCTGGCAGATAGTAAAAAACTAGAACAATAAATTCTATTTAAAAGTGGTTAGACTTACAATGATAAGGAAAATTAAAAAATGCTAAAAAAAATGTCAACTAATAAAAAAACTTACAAGGATGAGGCATATTCACAGCTTTTGCAGTCACACCATGCATATCAGCACTAGAAGTAACTCATAGTATTAGTGTACATACAAGACAATATGGGAGTTCATTATACCCAACAACTTGTGGTGTTGTTGTTCATGTTGGCTCTGTTGGACCCTGCAATTAAGATTCAATATACATTATTCAATAATATTAATTGTGCAGCATAATGAAATATTGAAAAGTGTGTTATCTTATTGAGCTTCTCTTTGTTTCGAGAATAGTTTAATATGCTCTACTTAACAGGGCCAACCATGTGAATGTGGAAGCTCATTTGGCCCTTCCCCCCCAAAAAATCACTCTAAATTCCCTGTTAACATCTAACATTCATTTATTCCTTCATTCATTATTAAAATATATCATTCATTCATTATCACATAATGTTCATTAACATTAATTAACAAGCAACATTCATCAATATTAATTAACACATATCATTCATGAACATTCATTAGCACATAACTACATTCATTAACACATAAAAATCAGTCATTATCAAATAAGGTAGATTACAATAATTTTTTTAATTTTTTTTGAAGCTATGTAAAAACTAATTGGAGCATCGTTTTCTTCATCATTTCCCCCATCTCTAGTTGTCCTTCCCTCTGCTCGTGATCTCAATGTATGCCTAGTCCTATATAGAGGACGAGGACACTAAACCAAAGGGGGGTCGTCTGCAATAACAAAGAAATGGGTTAAATTCAAAATATTTTTTATTACTATTACAAGTATTTCATTAATTTAAAGAACATAATTGGGACGCTCTTTACTTGATGGGTTGACATCATCTTCCACATAATTTTGTCTAGCCACCTCAACATGTTGAACAACCTCTAGATCCTTTAGAGTTGAAATACGAAATGTTACATTAATCAATACACCAATTGTAATTAAATTTGTTTAAAGGAATAGTAGTGGTCTTGTTTACCTAATTGGGGAATATCACGTTCCTAATGTTGTCTACCTAGATCATGCTCCACTTGGTCACCACCGACTACATGCTCTGAAATATTAACAAAAAGGGTTACATTAATTACTACACTAGTTACAATTTAATTAAAATGGTTAATTGTATTAATAATTACATAAAAAAAATTGAGTAGAAAATGAATACCTCCACTACTATAATGCACATCCAGACCTTCATGTCTAGGTTGTGTTCCACGATTAATAGGCTGCATTCCAATGTCATGCGCATTGTTATCATTGCTTGGTTATTTAAAAAGAATATAGCCACTTTATGTTGGAACTTAACATCAAATAGGTTATTGGTAAAGTATTCAATTTGAAATCATTTTCATTTAGCTTATTTACCTTTGTGATGGATGCATCAAAATCTCATGTTTGCCCACTCAATTCTCATAGCTGTTCAACCATGACTGTATAGCCTTGCTGGTAGGCAATTCTCTTGTCATCTTCTGTGGGTGCTTTATTGAATTCAGAGCCTTCCACTTTTTCTTAGTATCGTGAATTTTGCTTGTATTGTTTGATAAAAAAAAAATGTTTATAATTTATAAATATTTTGATGTGACATTTTATTTACTGTTTCTTAAAATTTGTGCAGGAAGTTTCATATAACCACCAAATTCGAGTTTGTGTTTCTCGTGTTTTTCTTGTCTTGCCTTGGTTGCCTTGGATGTGTCACTTTGTCTATGAAAAATTTGAAATATGTTAGATTATATATATATAAAGAGTAATTAGTACATAATTACATTTTTAATATTATCACATAACTTCTTCTAGCATCTGGTGTTGTATTTCCTTTTTTCCTTTAAATTCTCTCCTTCGCATCCAAAATCAGGTCCTTCCACTCCCTCTCTGGAATCATGGGGGAACGCTCGTACTTTACGTTCTTCTCTAAATGTGTCCTGTATTGGTCCCTCGCATACTTTAGATATGTGCCATCTTTTTCAAGGACCTTGGTTTTGTCGAATGTGTCATTTCCGAACAACCCAACCATATGGTTTGTTAGTTCATCTTTTAACTTTTTTTCTTGGTCATTCCACCTTTAAAGAAAAATTGAAGCTACCTTTGATATAGTTCAAAAAAAGGATCAAAGGAAAAAACTATTCTAGCAATGATACGAAATCAAAGTAGTGAATTAGGGTTAGGTCACATATGATATTCCACCTTTTACGTATGGTGGGCCCAAATATCTGGAATGCAATGTCATTTAGATTTTTATAAAAAATATCATTTCGTGAGAAAAAAACATGGGATCATTAGTCCAAAACAAGTGATCAGTAAGTAAATTATAATTAGACTATATATAATCATAATTTTAAATTACATGGAACCTTCTGTATCTTTAAGGGAATCAATTTGTCGTTGCTCATCAGCAATGTGGCCTGCAACGTTCTCGTACTATCAACATGAGAAGATCCAAGAAATGGTGGTATGTTATCAGCAATAGTCACCTCTAGCACATCCTCATGTGCATATCTTGCTGCAAAAAATGATCCACTATGAAATACCCCCAAGAAAGAACACTTCAAGGGAAATAAACACATAACAAAAGAGAGAGAAAAAGAGGGATCTACCGATAGTGGGTGGGTCAACATGATGTGTAGTAGATGATGTCTGCATGTTGCGTGTTGCCAACATTGTAGTTGGCAATACAGGTGGGGATAACCTCGGATGAGGTGGCATTTGCATAGGAACATTGACAACACTTGAAGAATAAATAATTAAATATATGAAAACTGCAAGAATTTTAAACAAGGATGAACCTTTATTAAGAATTGTAAAGAAAGATGAACCTTTATTAATGTTCGATGCTAATCTTAATGACAGAACAACATGAAGAAGGACAAAGGTAGCTAAATTTATGACAAGAGGGTAGTGTAAAGGAAGAAGGAAGGAGACACCTTGAATAACACTATAATGTATTATGGTTTGATAAAATCAATAAAATTTTGTGTTTTGGAACTTGTTAATTGCAAATTTCCATAATAGTCACATTTCATGCACTGTTTCAAGTTTCTTCTCATCAAGAAAATAGATTAAAAATATCTAATCAAGGATTGAAGGGTGAATTTTAATGAATTAACTTTATTTTGTGCCAAGTTAGAGCAATGGCCGTGAAGAATGAGGAGAGTTTGAATTGTTTTTCTCTAAACTGTCCAAAACCCTCAGTTCCAGGTCAGTCACAAGGGTTTGTTAATATCCATTGATTTAGTCATTGAAAAAATCTCAAATTCTACATTCCTATGACTGACTCAAGTATCTTTCATCTGTAATTGTTCTTATATTGAATGGTTGTACAAATGTCAAGAAAACTAGTGCCCTAGCAAACTGAGACAAAGTTTTCCCTGTTTTGGGACAACAAACCATGTTGTTTTGTTGAGTGATGTCCAATGGGTTGAAATGGGACCGTGTTGATTAAATAAGGTTGGAACAACTCTAAATAACCTTGCCCAGTATGATGGAAATCGATAAGACAAGAAATTTTCAATCTACTTGTTTGATCATGATAGTCACAATGAATGGTAGTTTGGGTTCCTTATTTTGCAGTTTTGAAATTTGTAAGGATTCTATGAGTAAATGCAGATTATAAGTTCTTGGGTAGTTGGAGAAGACATTAATGAGATGATGACAATGAAATAACTCTCTTGGAGGACAGGGGTAAGTATATGCTAAGGTATGATGGTTGAAATACTTGGTATTTTCACAATGTTAAGGCTAACATGGAGTTGCTTGAACATGTAATTTGTCTAGTTGGAAGTTGAGCTCAAGTAGAATGTGATCTCAAGTAGAATATGGCGAGCTTTAAAATGAGAGAGTATCATATAGTGAGAGGTGAGTTGGCAGTGAAGAATAAATCATAGTATGAAGCTCTCAAAAATGATAAGTGATGAAGTGAGAGGTTGATCCAAGTCAAGGATCTAGAAAAAGGATGTGTTGGGGGTTTGTTGAGAACAAGTGAAGGGATGTGTAAGGGGATTTGTTTCCCTAATGTATGAATGATCAGTCATGAAGAGCATCAACTAGATCTCTCTGCATCAACTACATAATAAATATATGATCAATAACACTAGCATTAAAAAAGCAAGTTCACAAGCCAAAGGAGGATTAGTTTTAATGTATAAAAAATGATCATCACCTAAAATACCTACAATACCCTGATCATGGCCACTAGGTTGATGAGGGCACATAAAATCCTGTAAAAACAACAGATACATATTTTAGTTAATGACATAAAAGAGAATAAAATAGAAACCATTATTTAACTTTTGCTATAACTAAAGCTTTCATTAATCCTTACTTGCAAGTTATGTGTTGTCGACATCAATTATTGCACCATGCCTTTTATTTTATCGGTCTGAGGGCTCATGGATGCCAAAGAAAGAATCTCTCTATTAATTTTTCTAACAGAATGTTTCATCATTTCTATAGGGTTTCTGGTAAATGCAATGTCATCATCACATAATACTATTGAGTCCCCATCCCTTTGCGGTGCTGAGGTACTACAGGTCCCTTTCCCTTTCCCTGAACATCCGTCTATGACAAGAATATTATTAATACTATCAAAATTACTCAAAAATACTCAAGAAAAGAACATAATAATATAATAGTTTGCTTCTATCTAATTTGTACAATTACAATGAGGTTTACCAACTCAGTAGAAGTGTCAAGACCTACATCCTTGTCTGTGCTATGTGATGGATCCATCTCACCATGTGACAAAGAAAAAATATAAAAAATATTAGCAAAATGAAACCAATAGACTTAGCAAAAAACTTAATAATAAAATGGTATATTGGAGTCATTAGATGGAGGTTAGATTAAATGGTATATAGTACATAGCACCCCCATGATAGTAACTTTGTTTGTATCTATGCGATTCAAATTATAATTGATTAGTAGCTCTTCCCCTATAGTTATTAATTTTATCGCACATACGAATACATGATTTCCCTCATGCGCCTCAAATATGCAATTAGGTTTCTTATTAGTTGACCCAGGTCGTGTACTATTTAGAAAACCTACAACATTCCCTGTTGCTTTTGGCCTTCCATCAATGTATACAGGAACTTGTTTACTTTGATCATTATCTTTCTGCTGTATATAATTTGTTGATAGTGTATACCTACGCATACTTTTTTTATATCAAACAATTTGCATCCAACTTTTGTAATTGTAACAAGGTCCGACAAACTCCATCAATTCAGCAACTTTGTTGTAATAGACCTTTATGTCATCCATGGAAAATAGGCCCAAACCATGTAATTATGAAGGTGTTATGCAATATATCCTATCGTTAACACCAAAATCAATGTTAATTGGAGGAAGTTCCTTGGGTACCCATTGTTTCTATAGATTTTTGTACCTCAAGGGCACCTCGATGTTTCCTTTTGTCTCATCATCGTAAGAACATGACCCCCCTTGAGAAAGGAAAAATTCCATGTGTTTATTGAATTTTCTTCTAATATTTTGACCTCTAGTTTATCTCCCTATTTTAGATCTACTACTTGTCTCACTTTCATTTTCTATTCTTGCATTTCCCTCACTCGAGGAAGACACATCTGACAAATACCTATTTTTTTATAGATGTACTCCATAAAATGAGAGAGTTAGTTGGTAATGAGAGATATATTTTATAAATGAGGGTAATGTTGATGAAGAAGTCGACCCTAAAGTTGATGTTGAGATTAAAATTTGAATAAGTCCAACTAGGGCCTCAAGTGTTGATAACTGTATTAGATTTACTGCTAATGTCGAGGTGTGAAAAACTAAGGAAGTTTGTTTTCCTAGTATTTTTTTTAAAATAAACTGTTTCTATAGGGTGTACTAACTTATACCCATTGATCCATGAGACTGTGCAGGATCCTCATCAAAAGGGTTCAAGTTCCTGCATATGTAATTCAATTATCTTATGTTAGCTAAAAATTACATGATACATATACTAAAAATTACATAGTACACAACATGAACAATATGCAGTCATCATAATCATTGTATATTTGTTTATTCCTTACCTTTACTTTATGTAGACTATGTAGGATCCTCAAGTAAAGGGTTGATGATGTCTGTAATCAATTACCTATTTCCACCAAGGGTGGTAGCATCACACAAAATATACACATGAAATCAGCACCAACAATTGAGCATCATAAGCATTACATTTGTAATTTGATAAACAATAAATACATATGTATCATATGCATCATAAGCATCGCATATGTATCATCATAAACATGTAATCCATCAAATATATATCATAAATCACCATCTATCACATAGCTAATAAATAGTCCACATAATGAATTAATTATGTAACCATATAAGTCAAATAAATTTCTATCAAGAAATCAATATTAAATAGATAATATACTAATCACATACGTCATACATTTATTCATGTCATTGATATTCTTCTTCATCTAGCTCATCATCACGACCATCATGATCATCATCGCCATCATCATCATCATCATCATCATCATCATCATCATCATCATCATCATCATCATCATCATCATCATCATCATCATCATCATCATCATCATCATCATCATCATCATCATCATCATCATCAACATCATCATCATCATCATCATCATCATCATCATCATCATCATCATCATCATCATCATCATCATCATCATCATCGTCATCATCATCATCATCATCATCATCATCATCATCACCATCATCGTCATCGTCATCATCATCACCATCACCATCATCATCATCATCATCACCATCACCATCACCATCACCATCACCATCACCATCACCATCACCATCACCATCACCATCACCATCACCATCACCATCACCATCCCCATCACCATCAGCAGCAATAGCATCATCATCATCAGCTTATTCTTCTTCGTGAACATTTTTCGTCAGGAACATCATCAACTAATTATCAATCGTGATCATCATCTACATCATCTTCTACTTCTTAGGTATCTTCTTCTTCAATCAAATTATACTCTATTGGCCTTCCTCTTGGATCTTGTCTAACAACAAATGACCAACTCGGTTTATGTGGAACGTCTTAGTAAAATACCTGCTCACATTGGCTTGGAAGAACATAGGGCTCATCCCCAACTGGCTCAAATGACCTTGTATTAACCATTGTAAATCCATCATCATGTTCAATAATAGTTCTATCAGGATCATTTTTATTTTGTCGTAGCCTATACCATTTGATGACGAACATAACTAATTTGAAGGAATTAAAGTCACATTCAAGTATACCATCCAAAATGTCATAGTATCAATTTTGAGACTCTTGAGGATGTATGTCATTTCTAGATGAAATATTGGTCACCTCAAAGACTATAGTTATCCGACAATCACAAGTTTTCTTCATGTCATCCAACTTTTTGATGTGAAATTTATGACCATTGAAGTACATAGCCTTGTAGTGTTTGACCTACAACATCTCAAACATGTAAAATTAATGCATTGTGAGTTGATAAACATATGGGTGATTAATAAATTTATACGTACCTATAAATCTCTTAAACCATGTGCGACCAGAATGTTGACATTGTTCAATCCATACCGTCATCCAATCAAGATTGTTTGCAATATACAAATGTAGTGCATCCCACTCTCGACCAACTGTACAAAAAATAAATAGACGACATACAACTGAGTTATTTTGAAGATTAAGATTTAGTTAGATACAATAGCATCTTATAATTACCTCTCACTTTCCTCAATCTACCTTTCCCCATCAAGTAGTCCCCTTCAAATTTGTTAATGGGCTTGGGATCCCAAATGCAATCTATGTGGATCTTTGCTGCAAACTTAGGAAGATATTCAGTAATGTACACCATAGTCTGGTATATTATATACCCCTCCACCATAGAACCCTCAGGATGTGCTCTTTGTCGAACCAAAGCCCTCAAAAATTTCAAGTGCCTCTCAACCATCCACATTGACCTAGTGTGTACAAGTCCACACAATTCAATCTCCTCAACCTGGTGTATGAGATAGTGTTCTTGTGCATTGAAAAATCTTAAAGGTGGACACTTTTGCATTTCACACATCAGATGAGGAATTTTTCTCTTCCAATATTTTATATCTTCTTTATGGATTTCTCTAGAGGATAACCACCTGCAAGAGATTCAAGACGTAAAAATACATAAATGAGACTTTACAAAATAATAGACAATATATTACATAACAAGTAAAACAAATCACAAATATAATATCTATATAAAAAATTGAACCAACATCACTACTTACCTCATGTATTTTCCAAGATCATATATGACTTGCTTTAAATTATTGTCGAAGTGGTCTGGGAAAGATAGAGGTAGAATGTACTGCGACAATTATAAAATGATCTTTTCATTATTTTCTAACATAATACAATGAAAAGTACATGTGCAGTATACAAATATATAGTAAATACACAAGAATATGAATTACCTTAATGAACGTATGCCAATCATGTGTTTTTATCCCTGACCCAGATTCACTTTTCTTTGATATGAGATTATTTATGTTTGCATCAAATTCTGTGGGAAATCGAATTTTTCATATGACTTCCTTTATAGCATTTCTTTTCTGCTCTGTTAATAACCAAGGAAGGGCACTTATATTAATCTAGTCTCCATTGCTATTTGATTGAATGAATTTTTTCATTGCATGATTGGATTCCTGAATGTCACTACAAATTTTGACATTTTTTTCTTTGTCACGCCTTCCATCCAATATTTTCCATAATGTCTTTGTTATATTCTTTCCAATATGCATAGTATCAACCAAATGCATAATTTGTAGCTTCTCATAGTAAGGCAACCTACTAAATTGTCTATCATAAATTTTTAGTCCCCTTGGAAGGTGGTCATCCATGCCTTGACGACCTTCATGATCATCAATTACATCATCAGTAAACAAAAAAGATAGAAAAATACAAATTCCAAACATAAACCATTAGATGGAATGACATTACCTTGACGATCAATTCTATTATATTCCAATTTCCGTAGGTGAGGTTTCATTCTTCGTGGCTTTGATGTAATCTCTTCTTTCCCATTGGAAAGATGTTTATGAGTATTCTGATACTTATGATTTTGGTGGAGGAAGTGCCCATGCTCATCAAATACCTGCTTTCTTAAAAAAATTGAATGATGAGATTTCATCTTTGGACCACATACTAGACATGCAAATTTTCCCTTTGTTTGAAGACCTAGAAGATAATGTATAATTTGATTAAATATGTAAATTTTTATAATTATAATTATCATGTGCAACTTGAACACTATAACATAACACAAATATGTGTTAGCCCTAGGGCATCGTGTATTGTCCATACAAGCATTGCATGGAATTGAAATTGTCTTTGTCCTATTGGTCTAGAGACATCATACATGGTGACACCATTCCATAACTCCAACAACTTGTCAATAAGAGGTTCAATATATAAATTCATATCTTTAACTTGGTACTTACCTAGTGTAATGAACAAAACCATTACCTAATTATTATGACCATTTTCCTACAATATTTATAATTAAATATAGATGACTATTAAATGAGAAAATACTTGGAACAATCATTGCCAACATTATGTGCTCCCTCTTTATTGACATCCATGGAGGAATTTTATTGTTTATAACAAAAATAGGTCACACTGAGTAAGCACATCTCATCTCTCCAAATGGATTGACACCATCTGCTGCCAATGAAAGCCCGAGATTACGAGGTTCTTCTTTAAAGTGTCCCCACTTTTCCTGTATGTCCATAAATGTTGAACCATCCACAAGCATTCAAATAATGATATCTCAACTTTTATTGCATATATGGTAATCAATAAATTGTGTGAAGCTAATGCACCTGAATAATCATTGCATACATGGAATAATGAGACTATAATGAAGAACCTTGCAAGACCCCTTTTTTGTTTATTTGATCTGTTTGATATCTACTGATATGACATTCAGGGCATTCTGTTATGAATTAATGTTGTTTATGATATATAATATGATCATTGGGACAAGCATCTATTGCTTATACTCCATTCCAATATCTTTCATAATGGCAGATAATTCTCAGTATGAGCAAGGTAGAATATTTGATGGTGGTAAAAAAAACTCACCTATCAATCTAAAGCAAAAAATAGAATTTATTAATATAAGTAATATTAATGGTACATGATTCACCATTTATTAACTATAATGACATATATGACATACCTTAACATACATGAGATTGTTATGTTGGATAAACCATTCCTAACCTTCAAGTTTACCAACAACAATACAATGGAGAGAAGAGTTGTTTGGGAGCCTTCATAAAGGGCCTCATATGCCTTCTTGAGTAGAGGTAAATCATGAACAACATCAAGGTCATCTTGACCATCATGATCACATGTACCAGTACTAAATGTGTCATGGATCAATGTATTTGTACCATCTTCAATTGTGTTTTTTGGCCCATGGTCATCATCTTCCATGGGATCATTATCTTCAGCTTCAATATTCACACCTCCATGTTCCTCCACTTTGATAACCATATTCTCTGAGTTGTGTTGGTCCATATCATGTGCCCTAGGGTGCTCGACCTATATAAAAATGATCAACATAAATAAACCATGATCATGATCTCATCATCAAGTGATTTCTTATGTATATAAATTGTTAAAATGATATAATGAACAACTTACCAATAGATGATAATCATGTCCCCCTTCAATGTGACCATGTTGCCTACAATGTTTCTTAGTTGTTTTGATTAGAAGTCTTCTAGTCTTTAAGCCCTTACAAATTTTGCAGGGACAATAACATTTTCCATCACCTTTTCTTTTCAAGTTAGACCACAATCTAGCAATTGTCTCCTTATTTTGTTCTTCACTAATATTATCTGACATGGTCTTTCTTCATAGGAAAAAAATCAGGCTATGGAAAAATTGCAAATCAAACCAAAACCATTTAACTCTTCTTTTTCATCTTAAAATATTAAACTTAATAGAGAACATATTTAGTATAGCTAGTGGTCACAAATTCTTTTGAGATACATGTTCAGTCATTAGATGTTCAACATAAATTCTTTTTCCTCTCCCACCAACTCTTCCTCCCTCCCTCTTTCTTTCCCTCCCAACAAAAGATGTTGAGTGCAAATGCTAAATGGTATCAAAAAAACTTCCCTCATCATGATGTTTATAAAAATACTAAAGGAGGAAAATAGTTGGAGTGAGATGATTATAAGTGCCATCAACTATGCATTGGAATTATTTTGAGTGCAGTCAACTTGAGTGAATTAGGTAGATTCATTGAGGACAACTCATTCAATAGTCATATTTGCATCCATCAAATTAGGCACTGAACACAGGCTTCACATTAGACTTCAGTTAGTGATTGTGATTAGTAACCAATCAGACAAGTATATATAATATCTTCTCATGTAATTTGAACATTATATTGAAAACTTTGATCTGAACTTAATGTTGGGTTTTTCCTCCAATCTGGAGGTTTTTCCAAGGTAATTGCGTGTGTTTTTTAATATGGGAAAATAGGTTTTGATGGGGACCTGAAACCTAGTACAGTCATAAAATCAAAAGATAAACATTACAACACAACAAAAGACAATAAACAAAAGAAAGACAACTAGCGAACCAAACACTAGCAAACAAGAGAATGTGGATTACAGACCAAAAAAGACTGACAGTAGTCTAGGCTTAGGTTAATTTCTGAAGCATCTCCACTATGAGGTAATCTGCGTGTGATGTCTTGTGTTTTTGCTTGTATTGTTTATTTTTGAGTTTTATTATTACTTTTGATCACTAAAATTATCACGTTCTATATAAGTGAGAGGGTTCCTTAAGGTGTTCATAGTGATCCTTCAGAATAAAATGAACTCATAATTTTAGTAATTCATTATGTTATAAGTAAGACAAAATTACTTGGAGAAGTGAGGACACATTTGAATTTTATAACGTGTCTAGAGTTTCTTCCTAGAGGGGACCTTACTAGTATATTGATGATAATAGATTATTTATTAGAGTTTTTTCCTAGTTCAATTTTTCACAAGGTAAATCACTTGCATTATGCACTTGTCATGTGGTCTTTCTTTTATATCTAGTATATAATTGCTAACTAAATTTTTAATTTGAATAAAGGGCCTTTTCACCTTCCCAATTTATTTGATTCAAGTCCTCTTGAGGTAAATGACATGATATTGGACAAAATGAAAAAATAATTAGAAGCCAGGTTCCTAGCAAAATGAGCAAACCATTTCATCCCACGGCAGGCACAGTCCATATTTATAAACTGCAAATTTACCAAAAATCAAGGGGAAAAATGCTTAAAATTGTATGATCTCCTTGTAGTTACCCAAAAGATGTGATGTTAAATCTATTTCTATATATAATTCTTTGATGTATAATGAGAGTATTGTTAATCATGTTAATACTGTGTGGCATTATAATTCATCCCCTTCTCAATGGGGCAAGATGTTTAGGAATATTTGGAACTCTCTTGTTG
This sequence comes from Cryptomeria japonica, assembly GCF_030272615.1. Classification (NCBI taxonomy): domain Eukaryota; kingdom Viridiplantae; phylum Streptophyta; class Pinopsida; order Cupressales; family Cupressaceae; genus Cryptomeria; species Cryptomeria japonica. Next base: position 657,070,424 of record NC_081414.1, read on the forward strand.
CTCCTAAAAAGAAAGCTTTTAAATGGTTGCTTCTACTTGATAAGTTACCTATCAGATATAAACATTATAATGATGTTTTTGGTAACATTTGCAATGTTAAAGAGACAGTTAGCATATTTTCTTTGACTGCTCTGTAGCTAAGGAGGTTTAGAAGTTGTTTGGGTTTATTTTTCCTTGGCATATTAGCATACTTGATGTTCTACCTAGTTTTATTAGAGGATTTTAAAAAAGATACAAATCAGTTTTGGAATTTGCTTTCATGTCAAATTATTTGGTACATTTGGAGGATTAGAAAGTTAGAGAAGTATCAAGGGATAGAAAGGGCCCTTACTGATTCTTTTTCGTAGACTCACATTCCATACTTAAGTTAAAAAACTTCGGTCTATGAATACTTCGGTCTATAACCTTCACAAACTAAGAAAAAAGATGTCGCAAGTACGGAAGTCTTCTTAGAACTAGTTATAAAGAGCTTGAAATGTTAGTTATGAAATGATGCTTCAGTATAATATACCAAATTGAAATACTTAAACATAGAAAAATTGCAAAACGAACCAAAACCATTGAAAATTCAACACAGCAACATCATGAACAATAGTCATTGACAGATCACAAGAGAAACAACTATATTGGATCAATGTCAAAGCACTCTGATAAGATCTAATAGCACATAATTTTTCAAATTAATTATGCTCTTAAAAATGCTATTCTCTTATATTTTTTCTTTTGATTTTATACATTGAACACTTTCTATCATAATAATAGTTACTACTAGGTTTTATGTGATGGTTGACATGGATGAGCTTTCACTTTGAAAGGTCTTGGCAAAATGTATATTTCAAAAGCATCTCAGGGAACATAATGAGAAAAGGAAGAGCTCCTATGTATGTTAGAGGTTTTGTTCAGTTTATATTGAATCCATTAAGCAGATTATTAATATTCGTATTCTTAAGAAGAAGTAAAAGATGCAAGTAATTGAAAATTGTATTATTGGGTTAAGTTATCCCGATAAGAACACTTGAACAAAAAAGGCCAAAATTCGATCAGGGTATCATATACTGATAAAGGCAATGAAGGAAATCCATCGGCGAAGGTTATAATGAAAAGAAGGTCATCGACATAACCAAAGGGATCGGGATGTGTTATTTTGAGTTACCCCGATGCCCGAAAAAGACATCGGGAAAGCATGTATTGATGGAACATACTTGATTAGGAAAGCTTTGCCTATGGTTGTAATTCATTCCAAGCTATCCCTATACCCGATGGAAGAGTTGGTCGATTAAGTGGAATGAACCGAATACAATGGGAAGAGTTCCGCCAAAGGAGAAAGTCATTGGGGAAACAATGCTAATCTCTTTGACATCTAATGATCTAACCCGATGCCCAAAGGGAGTATCAGGTTGACTTACACCGATACAACAAAAGATAAGTTATCGGCTAAGGATATCCCAATAAAGGAGAGTAAAGTACCATAATAAAAGAAGGGTTTTGTAGGTGGTGCAAAAAGGAAGTATACATCAGAGAGATACATGTTGTCGAGTCGTTGCCATATCTGAATTCAAAACTGAAATAGTGATTTCTTATTTAATGCTTGTAGCAAGTACATCTATGGTTCACACGAGGTAATTTTATGAGAGACTCATCAATGTAAATCTGTATGTAGATGCATTGGGCATATAAACTAAAACTGCCTAATCTAAGTGTCACACAAGTGAAAGATAATTCACAGAGAGAATAGATTGAGTTTCTAAAAACCAAAGTGAAGAATTATGATTACAAATATGGACACTTCAAGTTTAACTAGAAATAAAAGGGCAACAAAGAGCACAGAATCTAAGGGAAAGAAGACTAAGATAGAGGATGTGCCTCCTGTTAGAAGACTAAATGAAGAAATGATTCAACAAATGCAAGCACCCGACCCAAAGTCCAAAAGGTTGAAGCAACACCTGCCTCGAAGGGAGCAGTTGGAAGATAGATACGAAGAGGCCAGGGATGTCTGGACTAAGGTGAGGGGACACAAATTGTTCCTGTTCTATTATCTGAGATGAAATAAGGAAATGCCACTTTTCAATCATTGGATGATGAATTTGGGTAAGTGAACTATCCCAAAGGTCTTTGTGAACATAAGGTTGCTGGAGGTTTTGGTTAAAAATTACAATTCTGTGAAGAGATACATTCAACTCCCAAATGGTGATGCATTTATTAGGTTTTCCATGGGTACTGTGAATGAAGTTTTTAATTTAGATCCCAACCTCGACAAATCCCTATCCTTTGGGGAGTTAGAGGAAGAATATCTTAGGATGGACACTAAATACACTAGTTGGAAAATTCCTATTCATAAAAGGCAACCAGGGAAATTGACTAAGGAAGATGGGCCATCATTTAGCATTGATTTATTTAGATAGTACTTGTAGTATAGATACATGTTATGCAGGAAAGTAGGAGGAGTTGAGGTGCTTGATTTGACGAGTACTAGGCCATTGGTTTTAGCTTCTGATTTACAAATGTATGAGCCCAGACCTTTTGACTATGCTACATATCTGGTAGAGAAGTTACATGAAGGTTTTCTAAACCTTAAAGATAATAGGAACCCTACCTTAAAATTTTATTCACTGTTAATGCATTTGGTTTTTTCTATGGACATGTGAAGGGTTTGTGGCCAGAAGATTTAAAATTGAATACAACAAATCAGGAAGGTGAAGAACAACTTGTGCAATTATGGACATTTATTTGGGACTCTTGGTATATGAGATCCAATTATATTAAGTTTGAAGAACTTATAGTGAAACCACTATACATGATATATGGGGTTCTGTGTGGAGGATCTATCTCTAATGGAATTAAGAGCTTTTTAAGGCCTAAGTATTGTGATGAAAGGTGAATTATTGACCACAACTGGGGAGACTGGTTTGTAAATAAAGATTTCACATATTTCAGAATATATGGATTTGAGGGAATCCCTTATATGTTGCCTAAATTAGTTCCAGATAGAATAGCCAACTTAGAGATTGTAAGGCAATTGAGTGTGTCAAACACTAAAATTTTTGTGGATCAGCGCAATCAAGCCTTCCTGCACAGAACAATAAGTTTTGGAGATTTTACAATAGTGTCTACTAAAGATTATGATATAATTGATAGAAAATTGATGGAAGAATACAACTTATTTAAGCACTATTCCAAGAAGAATTATGTTGCTAAAGGTTATATTCATTCTTGCAAGAAAAAGAAAAACTTGGGAGATTATCTGCACTCAAGTTTGGAGGCTGAAGATATGTTTGGGAATATGGAGGATGTAGAAGCCCAAGAGGTAATTGATAGACTGAATAGAGAATTGGCAGAAAAGAGACAAAGATTGTAGGAAATGGAAATTGAGGAGGAGGAGGCAAAAAGTGAAACATATGAAAATGTATCCATCTCTAATTATCAAGTACCAACAAGGGAAGAAGAGCCCAATGTGCAAGAGAAAATTGTGACAAAATTGAAGGTTCATGTTGATTCTTGGCTGGAGGAATATTTTGCCTTTGTTGGAGATGATGTCTTTATACAATCAAAAGAATTTAAATCATTTTTGTACAATTTTAAAGAAAAGAAGAGGGATTCTATTCCCAAAATTACACCAGAAAATGAAGTTGAACTGTTGAGGAAGTTAAAAGAACAAATAGATGCTGAATTGGCCACAATAACTCCTCAAAAGGGGAAACAAATGCTTATATAGGATGGTCTAATCTTATTTCTTGGATGGGATCTTAGTGCTTCATTTATTTTTGATAGTTTATTACATTTAGAGAATAAGGAGTTTAAATTAGATATACAGGGTGTAAATAATGTGTTCATTGGGTCAAGGTTCGATCAAGCTGAGGAAGCCTTATTGTTATGGGATTTATATCCTCCTAATAAAATACCTAAGATTATTAATGTTGATAAGTTCTTTGGCCATATGATGAAGCTTAAAGTTGGGGAGATTGATCCCATCATTTCTACAGACATTGGAGTAGATATCTCAAAGTTTAACAAGGCACAAATGGTCATGATAGTAAGAGAAAGAAACCAATATAAAGGATTGTATGAAGAACTACTGAGAACAAGTGGACAACCAATGCCAATGGTTCTTTCTCCTGATAAATCATAGTGGAAGAAAATGTGTGAGTAATTACAACAAGAAAACAAGAAGATTCTTAAACAGATGGAAAGTGTGAGGACATATACTGCCTCTGTATTGTTAACCAAAAGATTTGAAACTTTGCAAGGCTTTTCTGGAAGTGTTTTGGATAGTTTTTTAGAAGAACATGGATAATGTAGTCTCACACAATAGGATTCAAAACAGATTGGGAACTAGACTGCATGATAGAATAGTAGCCAAAGCAAAAAATGAGGAGATTGAAAAGATAAAGAAGTTGTTGACAAGACACAATTAATTTAATGAACAGTTATAGATTGAGTATGATGAGTGCAAGCACATAACTTGCAATGTTTCCCAAAATTGGTTGATCAGAAAGGTGATATTAAAGATAAGGATAAATGGATCTCAGAATGCCAGAGTCTTCTCAATGCCACCCTTGATATTGCCTAGACTGATGGAATTGAATTAAAAAAGACTATAGAACAGATGGAGAATTTTGTCACACTGGAGATCATCGTCAGGGATATAATTCATGATACAGATACATACAAGTCAGAAAAATACCTAGAGCACATTTAGAAATGTGGCAAGATGTTGGGAGATCAGACTTGATTTTTAAAAATGTCTCAAGGAAATGTCAGTTTTTAGGTAGTTAGTCTTTAGTTAGACTTAGTTAATTTTAATTCCAAATGAAAGGGTATTCCCTTTCATTGTGGAATTGAATCTCATCTATATTTTTTACTCTGTCAAGACAATCTTTTATGCAATGCTTATGGAGTTTGTTTTTAAGAAAGACAGTATCAAGTTGGTGCATGACGATATTTATTGAAATCATCTGGTTTTATTATCTATTTTCAATATAAAGATCAAGTTTTCTTCATCTTTGATGGTATCTACATTTTCAATTGATTGATTAGTTCCCTATGATAAATATATTCAATTAGATTGCTTCAATGTGCTATCTTATGTTGTTGTGATTGAGATTATTTTTTTCAGTTTGAATATCAGTTTGAAGGATTGGTTGGCAAGCTTCAAATCGTCTTATTGGTCTTTCAGAGTAAAGTTAAATTCAATATGACTAATTGCATATTATATTTTGATTACAACTCATATAGATGCCTTTGACATGATGATCTTGGTTTATTTTCTGGTAATGCCAAACTGGTGAAAATACATTGTGCTATATGTAATTAGTTGATTATCTTATGTTTATTTCAATACAAAGCTAAAGTGCTTTTTATCTCTGATGGGATTTATCTTTTTGATTGTTTGATTAGTTCTCTGTGATAAATCTATCCATTTAGATTGTTTTAACGTGTTGTCCCATGTTATTATAGTTTGAGTTAAGTTTTAGTTTGATTATCAGTTTGAAGGATTGGATGTCAAGGTTGATTATGTCTTATTTGTCTTTTAGAGAAAAGTTAAATTCAGTAAGACTAATTGCAACATTATGTCAGGGATGAAGGCACTAGTCTACTATTATTTGAAGATAATTTAATCAGGTATTTTCAAAGTAATCTCAATTAAGAAATTATACTTATAATAAAGTAACCTTTTATTGAAAGCATTCATTTACAAGCAAGTAATTCAAAGTTTTCAGTAATTATTTAATTGAAGTGACATAAACCTTTGAAACATTCAATTCCAATCAGGCATGCTTAACAACATGGGATTAATACCCATCAAAAGTCTCTTCTCAATCTTCAAAACACCCTTACAAGACAACAACTTAATAGGCACCAACAATACTTTGAGGAAGACAAACATGACAAAGGCTTTCCTTATCTTGTAATGAAGTCAATCGCTCCAATCAGTCTCTTGATATCATTATTACAGACTTATCCTCCATTTTATAGAAATATCCAATGGTTCAAATGAAATTTATGATAATTCTTCCAAAACTTGTGTCACATGAACTAGCCAAGAAAATGGCCGAGGATGTATACTGTGAAGATGTGGGACAGGATATAGATAATATGGATGAGGAAACACAAGAAATGGCAGTTGAACGTGTCAAAAAATATCACCATGTGTTAAAGGCCCTTGATATTGATGAATATTCTGGAAGTGTGGAACAACGGACATCCAATAAAAAGCGGGAAACTCTTGTTGACATAAAGATTGAATCGACAATATGAATGTAAACAACAAAAAATAACTTTCTACAATTCATGGGTTAAACTCTATTTTAGTTTCTCTTTATATCTCTATGCTATGGAAATGCCCTAAAGTTTTTTTTTAAATTATTTTTTGTCTCTATGCCTACAATTTGTTATGTTTTTTAAAATCTGATTTTTTCCTGATTTTTATTGATGCACATGAACTAGCCAAGAAAATGGCTGAGGATGTATACTATGAAGATGCAAGACAGGATATCGATGATATGGATGAGGAAACACAAGAAATAGTGAACATGTCAAAAAATATCCCCATGTGTTAAAGGCTCTTAATATTGATGAATATGCTAGAAGTGTGGAACAACAGACATCCAATAAAAACCGAGAAACTCTTGCTGACATAAAGATTGAATCGGCAATATGAATACATCAACAAAAAAAATTAATTTTCTACAATTCATGGACTAAACTCTATTTTAGTTTCTCTTTATATCTCTATGCTATGGAAATGCCCTTAAGTTTTTTTAAAAATTAGTTTTTGTCTCTATGCCTACAATTTGTTATGTTTTTTTTAAATCTGATTTTTTTCTGATTTGTATTGATGCACATGAACTAGCCAAGAAGATCGCTGAGGATGTATACTGTGAAGATGCAAGATAGGATATAAATGATATGGATGAGGAAACATAAGAAATGGTAGTTGAATATGTCAAAAAATATCCCCATGTGTTAAAGGCCCTTGATATTGATGATTATGCTAGAAGTGTGGAACAACAGACATCCAATAAAAAGCGGGAAACTCTTGCTGACATAAAGATTGAATCGGCAATATGAATGTAAACAACAAAAAATAACATTGTACAATTCATGGGTTAAACTCTATTTTAGTTTCTCTTTATATCTCTATGCTATGGAAATGCCCTTAAGTTTTTTTTAAAAATAGTTTTTGTCTCTATGCCTACAATATGTTATGTTTTTTTTAAATCTGATTTTTTTTCGATTTTTATTGATGCACATGAACTAGCCAAGAAAATGGTTGAGGATGTATACTGTTAAGATGCAAGACAGGATATAGATGATATGGATGAGGAAACACAAGAAATGGTAGTTGAACATGTCAAAAAATATCCCCATGTGTTAAAGGCCCTTGATATTGAGGAATATGCTAGAAGTGTGGAACAATGAGCATCGAATAAAAAGCCAAAACTCTTGCTGACATAAAGATTGAATCAACAATATGAATATAAACAACAAAAATTATTTTTTTACAATTCATGGGTTAAACTCTATTTTAGTTTCTCTTCATGTCTCTATTCTATGGAAATTCCCTTAGGTTTATTTAAAAATAGTTTTTGTCTCTATGCCTACAATTTGTTATGTTTTTTTTTTTAATTTGATTTTTTTTTAATTTTTCCACGATTTTTTGAAAAAAAATCGAATAGTTTTGGTTTGCTGATTTTTTCCCCAAACTATTTTTGCTACTATGAAATAAAGAGCCATCCCATGATGAGAAATTTTATCTACTAACTGGAAAAAATGAAGAGACCCTTTCAGTGGGGAAAATTATACAACCAACTGCCCATAGAGTCCTAAATAATCGTATAAAAGTTGCTTCCATACAAAGAGCTATTTTGAGGGCTGGAAGGGTTTAGAGTTGCAGCAAATTATCAAATAGGTAATAGTTACAATAACCAACCAAGTTGGTGTTGACATAAACCTAGCAACATCACATGAATGGATGATTTATCCTTTGCAATTTGTAGCTGGCCTTGGACCTAGAAAAAAAGCTTACATACAAAGGGCTATTTTGAGGGCTTGAAGGGTTTATAGTCGTAGAGAATTGTTCACCCCTCTAGAAGGTATGAAGAAACTTGTCTTTATAACGAACATCCACAACATGGAGAGGTTAAGGAGGTTGAGGATCCATACTTTGCCAAAGAGGATACCATTAAACAAAGTGAATAAGAGAATACAAGGAAAGCAAATGAACTTGCAAAACAATCTTGATGACAAGAATGAAAGGACCAACCTCTTGTACAGTTGTTGGTGAGCATCTATTTGCAGCAATTGTGCCCTGATTTTAATTTTTACTCATTATTGATGCATTTAATCTTATTATGTGGACGTTTTTGGGGTATATGGTCCGATGAATTGAGGCTTAACATCAAAAGCAGCCAAGGGGAGGAGCAACATGTTCAATTGTTGACTTTTGTTTGGGATTCTCATTACACAAGATCAAATTGTAACTAAATCAAGACCTAAAGATTTTCATGATAGAAAGATAGTGAATCATAACTTGGGCAATTGGTTTGTCCAGTGACTTATCTTTATAACTGGTAGCCGCAAAATGGAGAAGTTAATGAGGTTGAGGATCCATATTTTGCCAAAGCCGATACCATTAAACAAAGTGAACAAGAGAATGCAAGGAAAGAAAAGGAACTTGCAAAAAAATCTTTATGACAAGAATGAAAGGACCAACCTCTTGTATAGTACACAACATGAAGCGTAGGAGGTAAGAGGTAGTAACAACAATGGTGATGGTCGTTGTGTCAATGGCACTGCCATTTGTTGCTTCAATTTTTTTAATTTGAATTTGGTGAGTAAAAGTAGAGTGAATTCGCTAGGGTTTACGGTTTCCAGCTCTAATGGTTTGCTTCCCATGTGCACCAAATTTTCAACGAAGAGTTTCGCATTTGATTCTCAACAGGGACTCATGACAAAGAGAAAGAGAGGATTGTGAACGAGAAAAGGTTGCTTGCCGTTTCCACGGGCGAATTCTTCATCAACATCTATGTGCAATAATTGTGCCTGCTTCCTCCCAATTTTTGAACCTTGATGAGCCAGCGTATAATGATGACACGTAGTTACTCTTGTTTTAAAAATACCACGTGTTCATTAGAATTTTGATGTGAAATATGAAATCTGCACTATCAACAAAAGTCAACCTGATGGTAACACAACTAGAAGCATGTCATCGGGATATAATACACAAGAGAAGTCCATCGGCATAACGTACACTAGCGGCAAAGCAGAGATCATGTATTGCCGATAGGCGATGATGCTGTCGGTAATACTTTTCCCCATGGACACTAGTAAAAGTAAAAATCATCAGAAAAGGTTAAGAGGATATAGGGTCAAAGCTTATGCTAAGGAGACATAACGTATTGGGAGGAGCTACGCCAAGGGAAAAGACATCGGGGAAATCATGCCCATCGCTTGAATACATTTTAAGCTATCCCAATGACCGATGAGACTAGCAGGATAACTCACATCGATCAACAGGAAGATAGGTCATTGGCTTATATTATCCCGATGAGTAAGAAGACAACCAGAGGCTATGAAAATCATCAGACCAACATATGCTGATCAACAGGTAAAATCCATCTTCAACGGAATGCTGAGGTGAAATTTCAAGACTTTGGTTTTAGTCGGAATTCCAACGTGAAATTTTACCATGTAGGAATTTCGACAAACACGGGGCAATTTTTGAAAAAAAATCAATCCAACAAAGCAAAAGAAATCGCATAGGTCGTCAGAAATGCTCGTCGAAATTTGAGGCCAAATATATTAGTGTACTAATGCCCTATAAGATAGTTATATATTAGTAAACCAGTGAGTTGGCTTGATGACTGAAAATTTACATGAAAAATCAAATTGGTATATAATATCTTTCATTTTGGTATCCAACTTGTAGATGACAACATAAGGATGATAAAAATTTGGATGATATTAGAAAACCCATCATCACATTCTCATAATTATTGATGTATTATAATTAATATTGAAAACACGTGATAGTTCTACTAGGAAATGAGTTCAAATATCATGGAAGCAAGGAGCCTCATTTACCTACAAATCGCTTAATACATTCATGATCCATCTAAATTTGGAGTGATATGGTATGGTTGATCCATAAAATTGTTGCAAATATTGTGGTGAGAGATATATTGAAGACCATCAAGATTAAAAATCTTAAATCTCATATTAAATACAATATACATGCTACTTATATCTGTTATTCTCATCAAATTTATATTCTTTTGATAAAATAATGATTCTTGAAAAATAATGTAATATTATTGAGCTACTTTAGAGATTGAACAAAGCATTTGAGGAATTTGGCTTAATTTTATCTTTATTGGTTGCAACCTACATGGAAATCCAAACCATTTTAAAGAATAATTGTTTCTAGGTGGAGAAACAATTTTCTAGTGGTCAATATAACAAATTTAGTCATAATTTTGACTTTGGTATGTACTGAGGGGTAATCAAGTTTGGATAGTAAAAATTATGAGAGTTTTAATCATCAAGGGTCAAAGATAACTTGTACCATTGAAGGAATGTGGAATGGTGAAATTCTAAATAAAAAAATTACCTAAGAAGGTGAGAGAATGTTGGAATGTCAAAGGTTGGGGGTCACACATACATTATGAAAAGTACTTGGGGAGAGGGAAATTCAAAATTCCAACACTAAAAGAGTACTCAATGTAAAGGTCTCTAATTTAGGAGGTTGGAGTTGGTGAAGAAGGCATGGTGTGAAGGGATGTTTGAAATTTGGACAAAAAATATTTGAAAACTTTCAAAATTGGGGGAATGAGATGACAGGATACAAGAACCAAATCAGATGAAATCCTACAACTACAACTTTTTTAAACAAATTAAGGAAAAACTGACTCGAGTTAAAAAATAGAGGAGGTCCACAGGATTCAAAAAGATAGAAAAATGCTTAACACCAAATAAATTAGAGGTTGTGTATGACATATAAGGCATTTCAAAAATGGGAAGTCCAATGATTTGATAAGGATGAAGGGAAAAGGTGAGGATGGATGAATTGTTTATTGGGATGGATAAACCTGCAACTATAAAAATATAACAACTTGCATAGACTTAGGATTTTATTATAAAATACATGAGACATTGAATCTTTTGGATTTCTTTGAACTATTACAATATTGGTAATGGCACAAGGAAATAAGGAAATACTTGAAGAAATTTGACTCATGGGAAACTTACTTAAACTATCTCATATTGGTTATAAGTGGAGATTTTCAAAGAGTTCAAATACAAAAAAGGGAAGGAAATCAAGAAAAATGGCATTCATCCTTTGATTCCTAAAAAGGGTAGTAAAAACACCATTCTATAACATATAACCCTTAAAATTTCATAGAAATAATTAACATATAATTTTTTTCCCATATAAATGATATTAAATGTGAATTAATATCACTCTTGGCATTATAAATTAAGAAAAAAGGTTTCATCATTGAATTCTTCATAACCTTTTCTATTGTTTCTTACTTCCATTATTTTCATTATGAATTGGCACATATAGGTTGAAGGATGGATGTTTGATAAGAGAAGGCTTAAATCCACTATTGTGTGTATATGAATAGGTGTGATAAGTATGAGGGATGAAAGGGGTAATAGGCTAGGAAAGTGAAATAGAAGAGTAAGAATAAAAAAGCATGTGCATGGGAATAGGTAGAGGTTGGATAGGTTTGAGAAATATGTGGAATGAAAGAGATGATAATTTAAGAAAGGGACATAGAATAAGAAGGACAATGAAATGTCTCCATGGGAGTTGATATAGGGATATAATAAGGAATAGACATTTTGTGAGAGAGGATGGTAGATGTAGGAATACAATAACCAAGAGTAGTTGTGATTAGTCAAATAGTGGTGGATAAGATAGGTATGAAGGTAATTTAGAAGGTGGGAGGTTGAAAAAAGGATAAACAATATATGGTATATACTAGTTAATGTGGGAGAACTACTATGGGGCTTGATAACGTTAGTAGGAGTAATGTAAAATATGGGCCAGTGGTAGTGTTGGCTAGATATATAAGGTTTTCAAGTACCACAAATATAATTTAGAGCATTTATAGACTCATATATACAAGTCATATAGCCCTAAATACAATGTCCAGTATACTTAAATTAGATATAGAAATATAAAAGATAATTAAATAAAAAGTTGAATTCTCGAGAATAAGATAATTAAGTATTATTATTAAAATATATTATGGAACATGTGGAATTGTGAAAATGCATTTAGAGGCTATATAGAGAAGTAAAACATGGGAGATAAGAGTATTAAATATATGAATTAAATGTATATGAAATAAATAAGATGATAAGTGAGAGTAAAACATGGCAAATATAATATGAGATATGTATAAGCCATTGAAGAATCTTAATATATAATGGGTGTATATAAATGAAGGTAGAGTTTATCATGGTATAATTTGTTTTATACTTATTAAATATCTCATTTCTCTCTTTTTATTGAATCACATTGATTTTTATTATATATTTGACCTAATATTAAACATTAGACTTCAATCAATATTTTTACATAATCAAGTAGAAAACGAAGAGGAGATATCCTATTGACAAAGTAGATGAAGAAATTTGAGCTCTAATAGCTTATAAAATTTCATATCATTATGTATAATCGATGAAGATATTTTAAATCATATTAGATAACTTTGTGTAGGATTTTTAATGTTGGCCAAACTAACAAGCTAATTTATTAAATTTCTTTGTCATGAGTGTAATTTTAGTTATATAATTATAAATTTATCATAATGAGAATTATTCATATATTATTTTCAATAGAAGCATAAATATAAATTTTATTCTCATTATATTACGTTCCCATCTTAATATTTATATGAGCACACTTTGATGGAAGATAAGGATCATAAGTAGCCCAAGCCATCAATAAAATATAGGATTATAAATTTACCTAATTCAGTTTCAAATTATAAAAAATAGAAATATCAATTTAGCATAGGGTATTTAAGGTGGTCCAAACAAGGAGTTTGTGTACCTATATCCCTATAGACAATCATCCACTATTATAAGTAGAGTAGGAAATCTTAGAGCTCATTTCTACAAGTCCTAAAAAACATTGAGATAAATTGGTCAACTAGCATACAATTTGGAACTACTTGAGAAAAGAAGAGTTTACAATGTCTTCAATGTTTGGTGTATCACTCTATTGGATGAAGAAGGAAAACTAACTTTTATTTTGGACTTAGTTATGGATGTGAAAAAAGGGAAGATGAGGAGCTAAGAGATTACTGGGTGTCTATTCTAATGGAAAGACCTTGATGACGATGCCATGTGAGGAGCATCATGAATTTTGGAGCATCCTAATTTGAACTTGTTTGAGGGAAAGTAATTTTGAGTGGGGAAGACTTCTCTTTCCTCCCTTTATGTAATAATATTATGATGTGTCAAAATTCCTTGATTGAAAGACCTCTTATCCACTCTCAAACATAAATTATATTTATACAAGTCTCATCTTCCTCATTTGTTGTCATTATAGGTTGCTCATCTTTATACACTTTGGTGAGTTAGGTAATTTAGATCTAAAAATGAAACCCTAATGGAGTATGTAAGGGTGGGTATGGTCATGAAAAGAGATACCCAACAATAAAAATTAACCCTAAAATAAAATGTGCATTTTAATGAAGTAGAAATGAAAATAACACAAATCCTCACAAGATTTAAAGTGATAATGAAGTATAACGTATAGATATCAAACCAAAAAATAGTGCAGGTACAAAACCTATAGTAAAACCCTAGGGTGGCATAAGATGAGATAGATTCACTAAAATACACTAGAAAATAATCTTTTCTATGCTAGAAGTAATCTAGGCTAACCAAATGAAATGCATGAATATAAGCATAAACTAACCTAGATAAATAATTTGAATTATATGGAAATGGATAATTTAAAATTAAATTCTAAGAAAGGAAAGAAAATGAAAGGGTTTGGGGTATTTATTTTGTGGAATTTTGAGGAAGAATACAACCTAACGATGTGAAAATATCTAAATTGTGTTCACACAAGTAGACAATAATAAGGTGTGCTCATTGTTTGGGATGTTGTGCTAAACTATCACTATCTCATAGGCAAATCAATGAATTGAGTTCCATTTTCAATGTATGGATCTATCATGTGTCTCATGAGTCTAATCTTGGTGATTGAGCAACTAGTACCTAGTATATTATTTCTTCAATTATTTGTTTTCAATGACTAGCAACATTTAAAATACCTTAAGGATGTTGTCAAATCACTAGGGACAACTTCTCCTAGGTGGACTCCAAAGAGAGACTAGCTTTATGGAGATGTTAAAGATCAAAAAATACAATGTAAATATTCTAGATGGTGATTAGAAAGTAAGTGTTGCCCCTTTTAGCACATCAATTAATGTATTTATCTAATAAACTCTCTTTACATGTGAATGTTTATTCAATGGTTTATGGATATGAATTAATGTCCAAATGAATATCTTCAAACATTAGTATAGCAATAATCATACAAAACACTTGTCAAGCCATCTTAGGGTAGGAATGAAATAGGCACAAATCAACCAACTTTGAATTTAAATTTTTTAATTCAAGAGTTAGATTGATAGATAGAAATCAAATTCATGCCCTTGCAATTAAACAAAAGATAAGTAAATGATAATATATGTGTGGGGAATAAAGGTGTAGACATGGAGGCTCCATAAATTTCAAGTGCATGAGAACAAACAAAAAAATTCATACGACACAATAAGATGTAGCAATATGAGTAATTGGAGATGGAAAATAATTATAGAATTAGCCTAACTAATTAATACACTATTACACTAATTTTTTATTTATAATTATATTAAAATACACATAAAATGAACATAAATATAATCTAGAAATTACTATAAGGATATTTATTTTAACATTGTAATAGTTTAAAGCAAAATAACAATAAATAAGAAATCTTGATATTCATTTTGTTTCTAACCATTAACTATACGAGATATGAAAAAAAAATAAAAATCATTATATTTAAAATCATAAATTTATAATTTTATGATAAAAATAATAAATATCAATTAAATAAAATTATGCAGTGTTAAGATATATGAGATTTAATAATGGTCGTCATCCTTCTCTCCCAAAGTAAACCTCAATAAGGTCTACAAAATCATTATAAAGAAAGAAGAACCAATGAAAATAAGTCACTAAATTCATGTCCAAATATTAAAATATTAACTAAAAGCAAATCTAATAAAATTATCTAAACACGAGAAATATTATAATACCTAAAGTTATACAAGAGACAATATCCACATAGCTCAAAGTATGTATACATCAGGAAGGAATTATTGTCTAGATTTTATTATTATTCTTCAATCACTCAGCCTTTCTTAGAAGTTTTCAATCAAAAAATTATTGTCCATAGTTTATTATTAGTTTTTTTTAATGGAGGTCCAAACCTGCAAGCATGGCAACCCAGCAAGGGCACAAAGCCACTAGCCCAACGAGTGCCTTCACAAAAAAAAAATTCCACCTGATATGGGAGCACAAGACAATAGGCTAGAGCCTCTTTGGGTAAGAGCCAAGGACTGAGGGGTATCCATTCCACCAAATTCACCTAGGGTATGATCCTGACCTCATCCCTATTGATGTCAGAGCATTGCACTCAGCAAGACTTGATCCCTGGTGGGCTCATTTGGAGCTATTCAACTTCACCTGTAGACCAAGGGCCCATTGACTCATAAAATATTATTATTCTTATGTTGCACTTCATAATTGTGCTCCAAGACACTACATGGTAAACATGTACTACCAAAAATGATTTACAGTAAACCCAAATCTCAATAATAGTCAACAATTAACAAAAATGATTTATAGTGGGTTCTATGTATAACCTTCATATAATTTGAAAGATATGGTTTTAAATAAACTTAGTCTTCCATGGGCATCAATGGGGCATATTAGAATATAGTGCTATAAATTATTTTTCAGATTGACCTTTCATGTTGTTATATACTCTTAAAAATGGCATTAACTAACATGCATAATAAAGCTAATAATATTTTCAAGATTGTATTGCCTATTTCGGTTGTATGAATATTTATTATATTTGGTGATAACCTTGGTTAATGGAAGATTTCATCATCTTCTTATTGAACCATGGAAGATTTATTATATTTGGTAATATCTTAGTTTATGGAAGATTTATTGTATTTGATTGTCGACTCTACCTGCCAACACATGTTTTATTTTAAAAATCATCCACTAGTGTAATGTCCACCACAAAACCCTAGAGAAACTAACACTTAATCTAGGAAAATAAGGATAAATTTTTAAAAGATAAGAAATACTCAAATCGAGCCACATCTTTACATTAATTATTTCAAGTTACAAATACAACATGAACATGAACATATGAAACTAATTGCACAAATGGAATAAACATATATACATGTAATAATCTTCCAATTTTATAATCCACATCTTACATTTTCATGTTCCCTAGGGTATCATAACATCACTATTGAATAGTACACAATATCCATAAATGATCAATGTCCATATACAATCTACATCCATGTTTCACTAACAACATTACATAAGTCACCACAAGATTATATATTACATCATGTACAAGTATCCTATCATAAATATGCATCTCCTTCTACAAATGAATAATCATATAGAATGAGATCTAAAGAAATAGAAACATCCATCACACTCACAACCATCCAACGTAGAGATAATATCCCAATGGAACAAAGGCATAAACCACTCGACCATGTGGAACCAAAAGTACCAACCCCCCACACACACTAAGCTTAAATTGACACCAAACTTCCAAAGAAAATAAAATAATACAAGACATAGGCTCAAATCTAGATAAAGGTAAATGACGATGACTTCCATGAAACAAGGCTGAGACCAAGGAAAAATCTGTAGGGAGAAGTGTCATCGCATGCTGACAACTAGAAATCTAAGCATCCTTAATGTGAACCTCTTGGTAGTCTATACCTCCAAGCATCCTTATGTGGAACCTCTATGTAGGTGACACTCATGCGGAACCAACTCAATCTCTCATGAAGACAAGGGAGTACAATCATGTCATCAAGGCTTTCCCAATCTCGTCCTGAGACTATAATAGTACTCTAGATCATGAGTGGGGTACTACAACACATATTATTATCTTATTAATGTGAAAACTACCAAACCCCTAAATTAATTAGTTAAGGTTATCACTTATTTACAAATAAGTCCCATGAGGTCTCTTGGCAGTCCTCCAAACATCCTTACAAGGAACCATCTTGGCAGTGACCCCAACACTCATTGGAAGCCACTTCCCTTACTATGATCCTATGATCTAGGGATATAACACAAATCAATAACCATCTATAATGCATAATCCATTTATTCCCATATTATAAAACTGAAGCATTATAATAATTTGATTTTTCAAGCTCAATATAATTTTCAAGAGAGCACATCATAAACAATATCAAGTATCTTTGCAACTTCATTTAGAAGAGAAATAAATCAATTCTACAAAAATATCACAAAAATATCAAGTCCAAAACAAGTCTTCGGTCTAACTTAGACTGACGAAAATAAACCCAAAATTCCAAAAAGATCAAAAACATAAAAAAAATTTAGTTTAGTGTATACGATGCATCTTTTAGCCCATACATGGATTCTTTTAGCGCATCCATGGAGTCTTTTAGCACATAAGAAAAATCAGTTAATTTACAAATTTTGAAAGAAAAAATAGAGATTATTCAGACCAAGGAAGAATCTTAGACAAAATACAAAATGCAAAATCGATCTAGAGGAAAGCATTTAATCTCTAAAAGTCAAAACAAGAGAATTCAAAGAAAAAGAAATGATTTCATGACAAGAATTTTACAAAACAAAGATCACAACCACAAAAAGAAATTCCCGACCATTATAACCATAGAGAAATCCAAACTTCATACTAAAGGACATGATTTTAATAAAAAATACACAAAGATAATTTCTCCACAAAATCAACCACTATTCTCATAGACTGAATACAGAATATCAGAAAATAAATTTTCATGGGGACAATTTTGATAGACCAAAAGTCTATACACAAATAAATCTCAACCATTATTTTAGAAATACCCATACATAATAAACATGGTTCCTGATTATAGAAATTTTTCAAATTCTCCCCAAGTTCCAGAAAAAAATATCCAAACATAGAGAGTACAATCTTTTCCTTTCTCAAATATAAAATTAATATCAAGATCAAAGGTATTAGAAAATCTACAACTTGGAATATAGAAGAATGGTCTAAAAACTAAGATAAGAAATTGAAGACGCAACCACAATCCAAGTACACCAAGAAAAATCTACAGGAACCAAGAAATATTCCAATACGCAAATCACAATGAACAACTGTACAAAAAAATCTCTTTGAAAACCCAAAAGCAATTATTTTTCCAAATTCACCAAAAACTCTCCATAGCAATACACTGCAAAACTTCTCCAAAATTCATCCAATGAATTAATAATGGAAAACTCTCTTCGAAAAATTCTCAAAAAGCCCTAAATAATGTATAATGCAAAATTCCAAAAAAAAATAAAATAATAATAGAAATATTACATGTAGAAAACTAAATAAAGATTCAATGCAAAGCTTAAGGCTCACTCCAGTTCCACCTTTGAAAAGAAGAAAAAATAAATAAAAATATTAATTACTATATAAAACACCCAATAAATCAATAAAGAAGAATAAAATAAAAGAATAAATAATTAAAGTCGAAGGAGTTGAGCTTAATTGGTTAAAACACTGGGTTCTCATTGTGGAGAGCCAAGTTCAATTCCCAATAGGGACATCTGCAGTGGAATTATAAGTTGTGATTCTTGGCCTTCCATGGGATGGGGAAGGTCTTGGCAAACATAATAATAATAATAATTCAAAGATATGTAATGGGGATGGGGCCCCCTACAGTGTCCCCACTGGTTCATAGCTCCAGTCAAAAGCTATTCAGGCTTCGACCAATTACCGATAAAAAAAAAGAATAAATAATTAATTAACAATTAAATAAATAGCATTAATAAAATAGTCAATTAAAATCCCAATTAAATATTAAAGCTTAAATAGATAAATATATAAGTAAACAAACAAATAAATAAATTAATAAATAACAATTAAATTCCCAAGAAGGCTCCAACAAATAATTCCTAATAAAAAGAATTATTTATTAACATTAAACTCACAATAAATGTTATTTATTAATTACACATTAGAAATCATAACATCATTAATTAATTATCACAATAAAATCAACCCACACAACAATTAAATAAATATTAGATGACCACTTAACCAAAATACTAGAACTACATCCATAGGGGGAATACCTATGAGAAGAACTTCGGCAAGTCCGTAGGGTTTCAATGTTCGTGTAGGGGTTCTTGGCCTCTGACTTGGAGGAGTATAGGTGGCCTCGTCCATGTAGGTAATTTTCTTTTCCTCTTCCTCTCATCTCTTCTTCATTTATTATCTTGTTTATGTCAAGCCACCATCTGGTCATTTCCATGGGCTCTTTGTTGTTCTTTATGCCCTATTACACACTCGAGCATTTATGTCTAGAGATTCTAGCGGTGGCCCTCATGTCAAGGGCTCGACTCCTCCTAAGTCATTCAAATTAGCGTTGCTTGATTTGGACTCTAACCCTATTTCTGATTTAGACAAATTTGACATTAGGGTGCTAGACTCTCCTACAGGGTCTGATGGGATCGATGGAAAAGAAGGTACACTCCCTCCCTCTTCTCGCTCTTCCCTCTCTATAACTCCAAACTCTTCTATGTTGGATGCTATTGATGCATAAAAAATAGATTGAAGGATGTTGCTAATTTTTTAACAGCCACAAATGTTTCTAATATACTGGCCCACTAATTTATGGATGAATGGTTGAAGAACATTTGGATTAAAAACTAGGTCTAAATTTTTCTTTCTAGAGAATGATTCAAAAGGGTTTATTTATTATTTTTTTCAAAGATGCTAGTTCACAGGCTCAAGTAGCTAGCAAACAATTTTGGATGGTTGGCAAATGTTCTTTTAGGGCTATCAAGTGGTCTCCCGAGGTGGTTAGCGATGAGATCACTTCCCTTTCGATCTCTAGATGGATCATTATCAAGAATCTTCCCCCACTATTGTGGAGATTCATTCCATAACTCCTTCAGCCGATTGGAAGGATTATTAGGGTTGATCATTCGCCCTCTTTTAATCCAAACCTTGATGCTCGGGCTCTCATTGTGATTGCCCTGGGTAAATATATTCTTGACACCATCAAAATCTTGATGAGTGATGATCTCATTTCCTGTTCCATTGAGATTCTTAGGGGGCTGAATGCATGCTTCCTCTATAGAAATGAAGGGCATATGCATAAAAATTGTCTTATTTTGGTTAAACATAACCCTAACCCAACTACTAAGAAAGGCCAAGAGAGAAGCCAAAATATGGCTTCCTCTGCTAAACCAATGGAAGTGCAAACCCCTATTTGAGACAAGCTAAATGAGTTGAGTAAATCGATAGCTAAGGATATGGCTAAGCCGATTGGCCCTCTCCCATCTTTTGATGAAAATATGGAGTTTGAGAGCTTTAATGCTCACCTGCCTCCTCATTCTCTGCTGGAAATATCACTTGCTCAAATGAATGATGCCCCCACCAAATCAGGAAGGATGAGGGTAAAAAATGAGCAATAGTTGGTGTTGGATAAATTGAAATCCCTCCCTCATCCAAAGACCAATCTTACTGAGGTTTTTAATCTTACTTCTCCTCCCCGCTTAAAAGGTAAACTCTCATTTGTTCAATCGATAGTCCAAGATCCTAAAGGAAAATCTATTTCTGTGTATAATTTAAATAAGGATAGTGATGCATATAAGATGACTATTGATAATAAGGATCCTAATTATACTATTGTTAATTTTGTTAATAAGGAAGATAATGTTGTGGATGTTAATTCTTTTAATTCAGTTGATGTGAACTTTATTAATTAGGATGTTAATTCTCTTACTAAAGATACTATCTCTAATAATTATGTAGATGTTAATTCTATCAATAAGGATGCTAAACATATGGTTACTGTTAATACCAATAATATTGACCCCCCTAACAAGAGTAGTTTTAATGAGAGTGATTTAGCATCTCTGCAAAACCCTCTCTCCATTGTCCCTGACCTAAAGGTGGAGAGTATTGAAATCATCAAGGCCAAACCCATTGTTAGTAATCAAACGCTGGCATCCCTTGAGCTTTTGGTTTCTGATCAATTTGGTTGAGTCATTTCCAACCCATTATTTGAAGATCCTAATGGGGAGCAGAGATCCCTGCCCATCGATGTATCCAACAAAGAGAATCTCTCCCCAAGTGTGGAGATTGAATAAGGGGACACCCTTATCATGGATGGTGAAGGTCCTTTCAATGTTGTTAAAGAAGGAGAGGGAGGCCATTAGGCAAGAAAAAGATATCCCCTCTCCCTAAAAGAAAGAACAACAAAAGTGATGTTCCCAAATGCTTTAGTGGCTTCAAAGCTACCAAGGATATTCCTAATTAATTTCATCTGTGATGGATCTTATGCTCATCACCGAGAACATTAGGGGGCTTGAGTCCCCTGATCAAAAGCTAATTATTAGGATATTTCTCAACCTGCATAAGAACCTGTATATCTTACTTCTAAAAAAGGTTAAAGCATCTGAATTTCTACTAGAGGTAAATCTCATATTCATCTAGAGGGATGCTATTCACTTCACCACCAATCATGAAAAAGGTAGAGGTGGTGCAGTCATTTTGATTAATAAGAAATGGTCCTCATTGAATGTAGATAATGGATCATCTCCTTGAAATAGACCTACATGACTGATATTAGAGGAAGATGGACAAAGAACCGACATCTGCTCTATTTATGCCCCAAATGATTACTGAGATAGGATAGAACTATGGAAATTATTGTCTACTCTCCCTAATATTCCATATATTTTTGGAGGAGAATTTAGTATGATTGAAGAATCTCAAGATAAGGTTGGTGGGCTTAACATGGAATGGGAGTGTGGTGAGAAGTTACATTGGGATATAATGAAAAATAAGTTTCACCTCTTTGGCTCCATCCAAGGAAAGAAAAAGGAGATCAATCACATCTAGTACACATGGTGCAATGCCTAGCAAGGATCCAAGAGGATATATTCAAGACTAGATAGATTCTATGCAAACTCTATTGTTTGCTCTTTCAATCTAGATCCCTCTAGATGTGTGATCAAGGTTATTGTTACTAGATTTTCCCTTTCTGGCTCAATCAGGTAGAGCCATGATGTTGTCAAGAATAAAGGTGTATTTTAAAATCTTTACATGGTATTCACCATTATAAAATACAATTATCTTTAAATATTAAGATTACATAGTTCAAGAAGATCCTTTCATTTTTGAAGGAAAATGAGCATAACATAGAAAGATTTGTGCAATCTTTTCTAAAAAATAATGTAATCTTTATTCATCAAATATAAAAATGTACATGTAGTCTGACACAGGCTGTGAGACTGGCCTTTAACTCTTTGAAAGAAAAGAAGAAGAACAAATATATGAAATAAGTAAAATAAAGGCATAAGCATGTAAAGAGGGTAACCAGTCATTGCCTGGATGATAGGTTATGCATCTTCAATGGTGGTCTGAAGTTGATTGTTTCTGCACATCCTAAGTCCTTCCAGGTGCCCCATTTCCTACATTAGTCACAACAGCAACGCTAGATCTTGAAGGATCTAAGCAATGACTACTTATACGCCACATGATCACATGCTTATAAATATACATGTTGATATCAGTGTGCATCAAAGAAGTAAAGTCATGTATCAACAAATATTTTAAATAAAAGGAATATTTTGCTAACTGGTTTGTTCCATGTGTAGTAACAGGTCTAATCAGTTCTAGTATCAGCATGTGGGGTAAAATGTGACTCCCACAAGGGTTGAGCCCCACATGAAAATGAAAGGTACAATAACTATATTTTCCCCAAAGACTATTTAAGTCTAGAGTCCTGCTAAAGGAAATAATCAGATTTGAAAGGAAGCTTTGTATTTGTCATCCAATGATTCTTTTGGCAGAAACTCAGGACTTAAATGGTCTCAAAGTATTCATTTCTTTAATGAAGTAATGAGTGAGTAGCATACATCAACACTGACACTAGTACATTCGGGTCAAAATTTCGACGGCAAATCATCGTAATTCCGACACAATTTCATCACACTAACAACAAAAAAAGTCATCAAAAACTTTGTGTCAGAAGTTCCTACTATCCTTGTGGTCGTCACAATTCTAACATCACCTTGAACCTTTCCGATGGCCGCCATGGATGCTCATACCCTAAAAGAATACCATCACGATCTTGGCCTATCATTGGAATTCCGACAGAGGAGTGCCGTTGGAATTTTATCCTTTGGAGTCAAAATTTTGACGGTCGGCCAATTTTTTGGAAATTTTTTTTTTTAGAAAAAGATTGACATTGGTATCTCTCTTCTATCTCTCTTCTCTATCCCTCTCTACTATCTCTCTTCTCTCTCCCCTCTCTAGGTCTCTTTCTCCATCCCTCTCTTCTTCTCTCCCTCTCTACTTCTCTTTCTCTACCCTCTCCAGGTCATTATCTCTTCCTCCCACCCTCTCTCTCTCTCTCACCTCTATAGGTCTCACCTTCCATTCCTCAATCATTACCCATGTTGTCAAGTTGCAAGATATTTCCCAAAGTACTTGGTTGCTAGGGTTGATTTTCTTAAGTGTTGGAGTCGGAGTTAGATGAGACCTACATGATTAAGCTGTATTAAGTGATCAAGTCACCAAGATCTCAATTGTAAACATAGCTAGGTTCTAGGGTTTTAGGGTATAGCATAGGTCAAGATTGAGGTATGGTGGTCAAGAATTACCTTCCAATGACAAAAGACATCCAAATGATGAAGAATGAAGGCGATGAACTCATAGAAGTTTGGAGGAGATAATTTGACTAAGTTAAAATTTTGTTTAAGTCATGGTCATGATACTAGCTTTCTCATCAAGAGCAATTTGTACGAATGAACCCTAGAAATGTGCCCATGCTAGAGAAGCAAGAATTCCAATAAAACCTAAGGCAATGCTAGTAAGGGGTCAAAATTAAAGAATTAGGGTACAAAAAACAAAATTTGGCTAAGTCAAGATGTTGCTCAAGGATGACCTAAATCATGGAGTGTAAATTAATCATGAAACATGAGAATGGATAGGTCTTGACACAAGCAACATAATTCCCCCTTGTGATTCTAGCAGATATCACATCACAATCATTGAGTCTATCTGCAATATAAAGTCAAGACCTGACTATTGGAATCTTGGAGTCATCCCATTTGATCACATAGTTTAGCACTTGGGAGGATTTTGTTAAAGAGAGTATAGAATACTTGGTATTTTATTTTGTGTTGCATAGTGCATCAAAAACACATCAACAGAAACCATTGAAAGGTTTGGTTAAAGCCTTTTAATCACAATCTCTATGAGAAGCTATCAAGAGTGCCCAGAATTTGGAAACTTTAGTATCCAAGAACATAATTCATAAGGCACCACTTTTAGAGCAACCAAAGAAGCCTATCAATGTAATATTTTATTTACCTTGGATATGTTTTATCCTAAGTGTGATATTCCACTATTAAAAAGCTTAATTAGGTAATATTTTTACTTAGGTAGAATAAGACAATGAGTTGCACATTCTCCTTCTTTGATTGAGATTCTACTTTTTCCTTGTCACAAATTTGGAAACTTGGATAAGCAATTTCTTTTTTTGGTTTTCTACCTCTTCATGATCCTCATGGATTTGGAATCTTGGAAGCTATATATTGTAGGTTTTCCTTGATTAACATATCAAATGAAACTATTGTGAGCTTTCATATCTTAAAATACCAAGGGCTTAAGTTTGGGGACGATAGGGGGATGACGAAGGGGGCGGGGTGGGATGCAAATATATATACAACTTAAAAAATTAATTATAAAAGGATGTGTATAGAATAAGTATAGCAATTGTAAATAAAAATTTGCCACACTATGTAAATTTTACAATAAACATTAAAAATATGTCAATGATTGCATTGAAATTTGAACATTAACAATGGTGGTAGAGTTTTGGAACTTTGGGAACAAACTAAGAATAAGTATAAGAATTGTAGATGAAACTTTGGCATACTAAGTGTTTAAACTAGTCAACATAAAAAAAATGGAAATGATTGCATTAACAATAAGAATGGTGGGTAGAGGTTTGGGATCAATGGGTAGTGCCCCTTGTGGGGGGTTTGGGGAAGAGCCCCCATCAAGGTTAGGGGGAATTGCCAAACCTTTAATACTGATGACATTTTCACAATAATTTCACCATTTTTGTTTAGAATTGTAGTTTCTAATTGGGGGCCATGGGAGACTCATAGGCATCCTCAAGATGGTCAAGAGACTCCTTGGAGTCCCTAGGACGTCCCTAAGTGGTGTGGCAAGGGGATGTTTCCCCTAAGTATTGCATCTTGAAAAAATAGGGATTTTGGAGGGGGGGAAGGGGTCCCCATGTTTCAATGGTTTCAAAAGATTCTAAGTTTTTTTTTATCTTGTCATAACAAAATATACTTCTCTTACATCCTTGGATGATTTGAAAATTGAAAACAATTTGACAAGAAAAAACTAACTTCTAAAGTTTAGACTTAGTTTTCTTTTTTTATCAAAGTCACTACAACATTTCAATGATCAAAGTAGCTTTTTTTTGGTGGTTTCGAAGCATCCAAAAGGCTTGAGAAATTCAATATTATCTTTCATTCCACCAAAATTGGAGATCAAGAAGCATGCTCACAAACAAGGATTTGTTTGTAACTTAAGGCAATCGACTAGTTTTTGGGGCATTTTCAGGTCTAAAGAACCTACCATTGTGTCAAAAATGCCCATAACACCCCATTTTCATCTAAAACTTGTCTCTTTTGGTTGTAGAATCATTTAATGAAAAAAAATCACACAACCAATGATATGCCTATACCATACATATTTGAGTTAAAATAAAAATAAAAAATTGACAAGGTTTGGAGACCATTGAACAATTTGGGAGATTGCTAATATATACACTCAATTTATAAAGTCTCAATTTGATGTACTTAATCTTTCAGAGGCCTATACAAAAGCATTTTGTAATTGCAAACTAAGATAAATTTCCATTTTTGGCAGTTTTCATCATGGATTATGGTATTAAATTCCGACATTCTATTGTCAAGATAAATTTAGAGAACCATTTGTACTCAAAACAAGGGATAGTGAAAAATTACATAATGTAGGATCTCCTACCCTATCTCATTGAATTCATTCCTACACCAAGTGACTATGAACAAAAGCGTAGGTATTTAACAACAATGACATGGACTAGTGATCCTCCTCTTGATACTCCATCTACAGATGAGAACATCTCTTATACACATTGCTACTTCAGAATTAAAAGTTGCTTCTTCTAGAACTTTCCATGATTCTTTGCAATAGGATTATATGTCTTCTAGATTCACCCCACTAGGACACATTCCTATCAAGCATCTTTACTTTTTTGAAAAGTAGACCACATTTCAGATCTAGATGACACCATAATGACTTTGATTTCCTCTTGCAAGATATTCCTTCATCATGTATTGCTTCATCAAAATTCAAATTTTCTTCTTCAAGGGCTCTCAATGATTCTCTATATAGGATTCTTCATGTCTATGAGATCCACTTCATTGGGAGGCCTACTTAAACATTTCACATCTGTTTGTGGACTCTCACCTTTCAAATATTGATGAAACAATTGAGAATATTTGTCTTCTCATTGATGACAATGCCCATCGAGTTACATCGTCTCCCATTGTAAATTCACTTGTTCTATCCCCACCATATCATGCAACATGACACATTCTATTTCACATTAATTAAGGTCTCACACTTCAATGATTGTAGTCCTTGAATCTTCTATGGAACAATCACAGCTTAACATCAACATCAAGACACATGAGTCGCTTCAAAAACCATACATCTGAATTCCTTTCTACATTCCACTTGAATGGGAATTAAACAATTTGACAACTCAAGATTTCCATATTGTGAAAGGAAGGTGCATCATTTGTTGGAAATGAACCTACTACAACATTCACCATTCAACATTTTCCATTGCTTTTCTCTCTTCTTTGTGGAGGCACCAACTTTAGGGGATGGGGTGGGTCTATATTATCCTTCACATATGTCACTTGGGATGGAGTTTTTTCCTATGGATTTTCTAGTCTCTACTTTGAGAGGGTACACTCTCTTTATAATTTGGGGTTATTTCATATTTTACATGGATACCTAACCTTGTGACCCATTTCTTCTTACCTCAATTGCACTTAAGGGGGTGTGCCAATGTACCATTTTACTCACCAAGTGGATATGTTTTATCGTAAGTATGATATTGCATTTGTTTGTTTAGTTTACTTAAGTAATTTCTTTTAACTTGAGATAATGAATTGCACATTCTCCTTCTTTCACAGGATTATGTTTTTTTCCTTATCCTCAAAAATTTGGAAACTTGGATAAACAATTCCTTGTCTTTTGGTTTTCTATCTCATCCTCATCTTCATCCTCATGGATTAAAAATCTTGGATATCGAGTGAAGATATTGTGAACTTTTTCATTTTCTCTCTTATGAAATCAACTATGTTATGCTATTTTGATTTTATTATCATTTATATTTAACAATTTTAAAAATGTTATCACTTACATTAATTTATAGGTTAATATTTATTTTGTAGATTCTAATAGAATTGAATACCATACCCAAACAATATCTAGTATGAACTAGTTAGTTACAGGCTAGGTTCCAAGCATACTTGGTAACACAATTTTTGAGCTTGTGTTTGTTTATGATTTCACGATTGATGCATCTAGTTTTGCTATGCATCTACTTTCAATACAATGAGAGGGTGATTTTGTCTAAGCCAAGAGACCCTGCTATCTAATATCACCCAAGAAAGATATTGATATTTTACCTTGGAAATATAAGCCTTTTGTAAGTATAATTCAATGAATTGTGATAATAACTTAAAACAAAGTGAATTAAAATTTGATTGAGTTCCCCATTGTATTTTAACAAATCACCTAGGAAGATGTTCGTTCCTAACAATTTCCAATTCTCTTTCCAAAAGGATGAAAAAGAAGAGAAAGGAACTAATTAATGTTGGGACAGACTTTAGAAGACCTATGTTTTGTGTCTGAAAGCTACTAGCCTAGAGAGCATGGAAACAATCTAAAGTAATGGGAGAGAGTTTCAATTCTATCTCCAAAAATTATGTCCAGTACTCTTGTATTGAATTTTTAAATCCTTCTAAGTTTAAATGTTCGTGGGGAAACTCTAAAATTTTAATAAAATACATAAATGAAAACCAATTTTGTTTTCATTAGAATACTTTTGAAAATCACATCACCTCAGTAATTGAACTGTAACAATAAGATTGCATACAAAGTGCAGGTTTGCTATGAAACATGTTAAAAGGGTTAAACTGTTTCAATTAATACAAACACTAGAACTATTAAACAACAATAGCTTGTTGGTAATCAAGATTTTGGACTATACCCACATTTTACACCTTTTCATATAGTTACAAAGAACATAGAAAACATGTACGTGGAACTACAGATTCCAACATATGTAAAAATACAACAATCTAAATAAGAATGCGAAGCATGTGGAGAATGGTTAGGACATGCATAAATAAAAGGAAAACAAAAATCTCTCAATGTGTATCACAAACAAATCAAGGAAAAAATCTTTTAGGCAGGGGACCGATATGATCATAAAAATTTCAAAACTTCCAAAGTATAGAGCATTTGAGATTTTATAGAGAATGCGCTAATTCAGCTTTATTCATGATGAGGCATATTCACAACTTTTGTAGTCGCACCATGGTGTTGTTCATTTTGGCTCTATTGGACCCTGCAATTAAGATTCAATATATGTACATTATTCAATAAGATTAACTGTGCAACATAATGAAATATTGAAAAGTGTGTTATCTTATTGAGATTCGCTTTGTTTCGAGAATAGTTTAATATTCTCTACTTAACAGGGCCAACCATGTGAAGGTGGAAGCTCATTTGGCCCCTCGCCCCCCCCCCCCCACCTAACATCACTCTAAATTCCCCATTAACATCTAACATTCATTCATTCTTTCATTCATTCTTTCATCCATTATTTAAATATAGCATTCATTCATTATCACATAACATTCATTAACACATAAAATTCATTAACTTTCATTAACATGCAACATTCATCAATAATCATCAACACATCTCATTCATGAACATTCATTAGCACATAATTACATTCATTAACACATAAAAATCAGTCATTATCAAATAAGGTAGATTACAATCATTTCTTTCTTTGTTTTTTTTTGAAGCTATGTAAAGTCTAAGTGGAGCATCGTCTTCTTCATCATTTTCCCCATCTTTGAATGTTCTGCCCTCTTCTCATGCTCTTGATGTGTGCCTAGTCCTATACAAAGGACAAGGATGCTGAACCAAAGGGGGGTCCTCTGCAATAACAAAGAATTGGGTTAAATTCAAAACAATTTTTTATTATTGTTACAAGTATTTCATTAATTTAAAGAACACAACCGTTACACTCTTTACCTGATGGGGCCACATCATCTTCGACATCATTTTGTCTAGCCTAAACCTCAACATGTTGAACACCCTCTAGATCCTCTAGAGTTGAAATACGAAACGTTACATTAATCAATACACCAATTGCAATTAAATTTGTTTAAAGGAATAACAGTGGTCCTCTTTACCTGATTGGGGAACATCATGTTCCTGATGTTGTCTACCCGGATCATGCTCCACTTGGTCACCACTGACTACATGCTCTAAAATATTAACAATAAAGGTTACATTAATTACTACACTAATTTTCAATTTAAGATGTTTAATTGTATTAATAATTACATAAAAAAAATTTAATAGCAAATGAATACCTCCACTACTAGGATGCACATCCAGACCTTCATGTACAGGTTCTGTTCCACGATTATCATGTTGCATTCCAATGTCACATGCAATGTTATCATTGCTTTCTTATTTAAAAGAAAATATACTCACTTTATCTTGAAACTTAACATCAAATTGATTACTGGTTAAGTATTCAATTTGAAATAATTTTCATTTAGCTTATTTACCATTGTGACAGATGCTTCAGAATCTCGTGTTTGCCCACTCAATTCTTGTAGCCGTTCAGCCATGGCTATATAGCCTTGCTGGTAGCCAATTCTCTTGTCATCTTCTGTGGGTGCTCGATTGAATTCAGAGCCCTGCATCTTTGCTTAGTATTGTGAATTTTGCTTGTATTGTTTGATAAAAAAAAAATTGTTTACAATTTATAAATATTTTGATGTGATACTTAATTTACTGATTCTTACAATTCGTGCGGCAAGTTTCATATAACCACCAGAGCCGAGTTTGTGTTGCCCATGCTTTTCTTGTCTTGCCTTGGTTGCCTTTGATGTGTCACTCAATCTATGAAAAGTTTGAAATATGTTAGATTATAAAAATATAATGAATAATTAGTACATGTTCACATTCTTAATAGTATCACATACCTTCTTCTGGCGTCTAGTGGTGTATTTCCTTTTTTCCTTTCAATTCTCTTCTTTGCATCCAAAATTAGGTCCTTCCACTCCCTCTCTGGAATCATGGGGGGATGCTCATACTTTATGTTATTCTCTAAATGTGTCATGTATTGGTCCCTCACATACTCTAGATATGTGCCAACTTTTTCCAAGAGCTTAGTCTTGTCGAATGTGTCATTTCCAAACAACCCTACTGTACGGTTTGTGAGTTCATCTTTTAACTTTTTTTCTTGGTCATTCCACCTTTAAAGCAAAAACAAACCGGTTAGATTTAGAAAGAAACTGAAGCTACCTTTGATATAGTTCAAGAAATGGATAAAAGGAAAACTATTCTAGCAATGATATGAAATCAAAATAGTGGATAAGGGTTAGTTCATGTCTGATGTTCCACCTTTTATGTACGGTGGGCCCAAATATCTGCAATGTCATGTCATTAAGATTTTTATAAAAAATATCATTTCCTGCCAAAAAAACATGGGATCATTAGTCCAAAATGAGTGATCAGTAAGTAAATTACAATTAGAGTATATATAATAATAATTTTAAAGTACCTAGTACCTTCTGTATCTTCAAGGGAATCAATTCTTTGTCACTCACCACCAATGTGGCCTGCAACGTTCACGTACTAGCAATACGGGAAGATCCAGGAAATGATGGTATGTTATCACTAGTAGTCACCTCTGGCACATCCTCATGTGCATCTCCTACCACAGTAAATGAATCCACTATGAAATGGCTCCAAGAAAGAACACTTCAAGGGTAATAAACACATAATGAAAGAGAAAGAAAAAGAGGGATCTACCACCAGTGGGTGGGTCAACATGAGCTGGTGCAACATATGATGTCTACATGCTACGTGTTGCCAATATTGCAGTCAGCAATACAGTTGGGGTCGACCTCGGACCCTTGTTAGCACCTAAAGAGTAATACATTAAATATATAAGACATTAAAAAAGCAAGTTCACAAGTCCAAAGGAGTGGTTTTAACATATAGAACATGGTCATCACCTGAACTACCCACAATACCCTGATCATCACCACCAAGATGATGAGGCCTTATAAATTTCTGTAAAAACAACTCATACATATTCTAGTTAATCACATAAAAGAGAAAAAAATATAAACCATTATTGAACTTTTGTTATGATTAAAGCTTTCATTACTACTTACTTGCAAGTTTTCCACTGTCCACAACAATAGTTGCACCCTCTCTATTATCTCATCAGTCTGAGGGCTTATGGTTTCCAAATCAACAATCTCTTGGCTAATTTTTGTAATATTCTTTTGTACCAATTGTATAGGGTTTGTGCTAAGTGTGATGTCATCAGCACATAACACTGTCGAGTGCCCCACATCCCTATGGAGGTGTTAAGGTACTGCAGGTTCCTTTCCCTTATCCTGAACATCCGTATGTGACAATAATATAATTAACACTATCAAAATTACTTCAAAACACTCAAGAAAAGATCATAATGCAACAATTTGCTTCTATCTAATTTGTACAATTACAATGAGGTTTACCTGCTCCATAGAAGTGTTGGGACCTACACCCCTATCTGTGCTATGTGGTGGATCCATGTGGCCCTATGACAAAGAAAAAATATAAAAATGTTAGTGAAATGAAACCAATAGACTTAGCAAAAAAACTTAATAATACAATGGTTTATTGGATTCATTAATTGGAAGTTGGCTTAAATGGTATATATATAGTACGTACCACCCCCATGATAGTAATTTTGTTTGTATCTATACAATTCAAATTGTAATCGATTAGTAGCTCTTCCCCTACACTTATTGGTTTTATCGCACATACAAACACACAATTTCCTTCATGTGCCTCAAATATGCAATTGGGTTGCTTATTAGTTGACCCAGGTCATGTACTATTTATAAACCCTGTAATATTCCCTGTTGCTTTTGGCCTTCCATCAATGTATATAGCCACTTGTTTACTTTGATCATTATCTTTTTGTTGTATATAATTGGCTGACAGTGTATACCTACGCATACTTTTTTTATATCGAACAATCTTCATCCAATCATTATAATTGTAACAAGGTCCAACAAACTCCATCAATTCAACACCTTTGTTGTAAGAGACCTTATGTTGTCCATGGAAAATAGGCACAAACCATGTAACAACGAAGGTGCTATGCGATATATCCTATCATTAACACAAAAATCAGTGTTTATTGGAGGAAGTTCCTTGGGTACACATTATTTTAGTAGATGTTTGTACCTCAAGGGCGCCTCAATGTCGCCTTTGGTCTCATCATCATAAGAACATGACCCCCCTTGATCAAGAAAAAATTCCATGCATTTATTGAATTTTCTTCTAATCTTTTGACCTCTAGTTGATCTCCCTATTTGAGATCTACTACATGTCTCACTTTCCTCTTCTATTCCTACATTTCCCTCACTCAAGGAAGACACACCAGACAAATACCTATTTGGTGATACCTGTGCACCATCAAATGAGAGAGTTAGTTGGTAATGAGAGGGATATTTTGCAAATGAGGGTAATATTGATGAAGTCGGCCATAAAGTTGATGTTGAGATTAAAATTTGAGTAAGTCCAACTAGGGCCTCAAGTGTTGATAACTGTATTAGATTTGCTGCTAATGTTGAGGTTTGAAAAACTGAGGAAGTTTGTTTTTCTTGTAATTTTTTTAAAATATATTGTTTCTATAAGGTGTATTGAATTATACCTGTCGATCTATGAGACTGTGCAGGATCCTCATCAAAGGGGTTCAGGTTCCTGCACCAACAATTGAGCATCATAAGCATTACATTTGTAATTTGATAAACAATAAATACTGCAGTATCATAAGCATCATAAGCATCACATATGTATCATCATATATGTAATTGAGCATCATAAGAATCACATATGTATCATCATAAACATGTAATCCATCACATATGTATCATAAATCACCATCCATCACATAGCTAATAAGTAGTCCACATTCCATAAATAAACACAAAGTTCAAAAAATGTCACATGTATCATTATAAGCATGTAATCCATCACATATGTATTTTAAATAAACATCTATCACATAGCTAGAGGTGCATAATGAATTAATTAGGTAATGGCATTAGAATTCAAAACATATGAATTATTTATGTAACCATATAAGTCAAATCAATTTCTATCAAGATATCAATATTAAATAGATAATATAATAATCGCATCTCATACATTTCATTCATGTCATTGATCTTCTTCTTCATCCAACTGATCATCATGACCATCACGATGATGATGATGATGATGATGATGATGATGATGATGATGATGATGATGATGATGATGATGATCATCATCATCATCATCATCATCATCATCATCATCATCATCATCATCATCATCATCATCATCATCATCATCATCCTCGTCGTCGTTGTTGTCGTCATTATGTTCATCATCATCATCATCATCACCATCACCGTCACCATTGCCATCACCATCACCATCATCATCAGCAGCAGCAACATCATCATCATCAGAATCTTCTTCATGTACATTTCCATCAGGAACATCATCGACTAACTGTCGATCGTGATCATCATCTATAGCATCTTCTACTTCTTCGGTATCTTCTTCTTCCATCACATTATACATTATCGACCTTCCTCTTGGATCATGTCTAACAACAAATGACCAACCCGGTTTATGTGGAACCTCCGAGTAAAATACATGCTCACATTGACTTCGAAAAACATAGGGCTCATCCCCAACTCGTTCAAATGACCTTGTATTAACCATTGTAAATCCATTATCATGTTCGATAACAGTTCTATTAGGATCATTTTTATTCAGTTGTAGCCTATACCATTTGATGACGAACAGAACTAATTTGAAGGAATTAAAGTCACACTCAAGTATATCATCCAAAATGCCATAGTATTGATTTTGAGACTCTTGACGATGTATGTCATTTCTAGATGAAATATTGGTCACCTCAAAGACTGCAGTTATCCCAGAATCACAAGTTTTCTTCGTGTCATCCAACTGTTTGATGCAAAATTTATGACCATTGCAGCACATAGCCTTGTGGTGTTTGACATGTCTAACATATTAAAATTATTGCATCATGAGTTGATAAACACATGGGTGATTAATAAAATTATATGTACCTATTGATCTCTTAAACCATATGCTAAATCAATTTCCCTTTGTCTAACATTGGAATATCCATTACGATGAGCTTCTTTAACCAATGAAGTGACACCATCCCATGTTAATGTGCAACCAGAATGTTGACATCGTTCAATCCACACTATCATCCAATCAAGATTGTTTGCAATATACAAATGTAGCACATCCCACTCTAGACCAACTATATAAATAATTAATAGACCACTTACAACTGATTTATTTAGAAGATGAAGAATTAATTTACTACAATAACATCTTATAATTACCTCTCACTTTCTTTAGTCTACTTTTCCCCATCAAGTGCTCCCCTTTGAATTTATCAATGGGGTTGGGATCCCAAATACGATCTACATGGATTTTTGCTACAAACTTAGGAAGATATTCAGTAATGTACACCATAGTTTGGTATACCATAGAACCCTCAGGATGTGCTCTTTGTTGAACCAAAGCCTTCAAAAATTTCAAGTGCCTCTCAACCATCCACATTGACCTAGTGTGTACAGGTCCACACAATTCGATCTCCTCAACTTGGTGTATGAGGTAGTGTTCTTGTGCATTGAAAAAAGTTGAAGGTAGACACTTTTGCATTTCACACATTAGATGAGGGATTTTTCTCTTCCAATATTTTATATCTTCCTTGTGGATTTCTTTAGATGACAACCACCTAAAAGAGATTGAAGACGCAAAAATATATAAATGAGACTTTACAAAATAATATACAATATATTGCATAACAAGTAAAACAAATGGCAATATCTTTTCATTGTTTTCTAACATTATACAATGAAAAGTACATGCACAGTATACAAATATATAGTAAATACACAAGAACACAAATTACCTTAATGAAGGTATGCCAATCATGCGTTTTCATCCCTGGCCCAAATTCACTCTTCTTTGATATGAGATTGTTTATGTTCACAGCAAATCCTATGGGAAATCGAATTTTTCGTATGACTTCTTTTATAGAATTGCTTTGCTACTCCGTTAATAACCAAGGAAGGGCACTTATATTAATCTGATCTCCATTTCTATTTGATTGAATGACATTTTTCATTGCATGATTGGATTCCACAATGTCACTACAAATTTTGACAATTTTTTCTTTGTCACGCCTTCCATCCAATATTTTCCATAATGTCTTTGTTATATTCTTTCCAATATGCATTGTATCAAACAAATGCACAATTTGTAGCTACTCGTAGTAAGGCAACCTATTGAATTGTCTGGGATAACTTTTTAGTCCCTTTGGAAGGTGGTCATCCATGCCTTGATGACCTTTTAGTATCATCAATTACATCATCAGTAAACAAAACACGATAGAAAAATTCAAATTCCAAACATAAACCATTAGATGGAATGACATTACCTTGATGATTAATTCTATTATATTCCAACTTCCATAAGTGTGGAGTCATTCTTCATGGATTTGATGTAGTCTCTTCTTTCCCATTGAAAAGATGTTTTTCAGTATTCCGGTACTTATGATTTTTGTGAAGGAAGTGCCTATACTCATCAAACACCTGCTTTCCTAAACTTTTTGAATGACACGATTTCATCTTTGGACCACAAACTAGACATGCAAATTTTCCCTTTATTTGAAGACCTACAAGATAATGTATAATTCTATTAAATCTGTTAATTTTTATAATTATAATTATCATGTGCAACTTGAACACTATAATGTACCACAAAAATGTGTTAGCCCTGGGGCATCAAGTATTGTCCATACAAACATTGCATGGAATTGAAATTGTCTTTGTCCTATTGGTCTAGAGATGTCATACATGGTCACACCATTCCATAACTCCACCAACTCGTCAATAAGAGGCTCAATATATACATTCATATCTTTAACTTGGTACTTGCCTAGTGGAATGAACAAAAACATTACATAATTATTATGACCATTTTACTGCAATATTTATAATTAAATGTAGATGACTATTAAATGATAAAATACCTAGAACAATCATTGCCAACATTATGTGCTCCCTCTTTATTGACATCCATGGAGGAATATTATTGTTGATAACAAAAATAGGACACACCGAGTAAATAGATCTCAACAATCCAAATGGATTGACATCGTCTACTGCCAATGAAAGCCTAATATTATGAGGTTCTTCTTTAAAGTGTGGCCACTTTTCCTCTATGTCCATAAATGTTGAACCATCAGCAGGCATTCGAATAATGTCATCTCGACTTCTATTGCATGCATTGTAATCCATAAATTGTGCCAAGCTAGTGCACCTAAATAATCATTGCATACGTGGAATAATGGGAATATAACGAAGAACCTTGCGAGGCATGTTTTTTGTTATTTGATCTGTTTGATATCTACTAATATGACATTCAGGGCATTCTGTTCCAAATTCATGTTGTTTATGATATATAATATGATCATTCGGACAAGCATCTATTGTTTGATAGTCCATTCCAATATCTTTCATAATGGCAGATAATTCTCGGTATGAGCGAGGTAGAATATTTGATGGTGGTAAGAAAAACTCACCTATCAATCTACAGCCAAAAAAAAAAGTTTGACATGTTAATATAAAGAATATTAATGGTACATGATTCACCATTTATTAACTATAATGACATGTATGACACACCTTAACATACATGAGATTGTTATGTTGGATAAACCATTCATAACCTTCAAGTTCACTAGCAACAATACAACAGAGAGAATATTTGTTTGGGAGCCTTTGTAAAGGGGCACATATGCCTTCTCAAGAAGAGATAAATCATGAACATCAAGGTCATCCTGATCATCATGATCAGTTGTGGCAGTACTAAATGTGTCATGGATCAATGTATTTGTACCATCATCTTCAATTGTGTTTTCTGGTGCATGATCATCATCTTCCATGGGATCATTATCTTCAGCTTTGATATTCACACCTCCATGTTCCTCCACTTCGAAAACCATATTCTCAGGGTTGTGTTGATCCATACCATGTGCCTCGGGGTGCTCAACCTATATAAAATTGATATACATAAATAAACCGTGATCATGATCTCATTATCAAGTGATTTCTTATGTATATAAATTGCTAAAATGATATAATGAACAACTTACTAGTGGATGATAATCATGTCCCCCTTCAATGTGACCATGTTACCTACAATGTTTCTTAGCTATTTTGATTAGAAGTCTTCTAGTCTTTAAGCCCTTACAAATTTTGCAAGGACAATAACATTTCCCATCACCTTTTGTAAAGAATTCACATATTCTAAATCATGATCTAATGATGTGAACAACTCATATGCAACTATATGGCATGCAAAGCATTTATTTTAACATACACTTATTCATCCACATTGCAGGGATAACAATACAAGGCTCACATATTGGTCTAAGAGGATGCCATGGTCTCACAAAGTAACCAAGAACCATATGAAATGATGGTCTTGAATCCACACAGAACTAGGGAGGATCCATACGATTATTTATGACTTCCCCCTTGTTTGTTTAATGAGATTATCCTCCAAGACATAGCCATCAATAATCACTAAGATTGTACAAGTGGATTGTAGCTACCCATACAACAAACACTTACCCCTATCCTCAAATTTTCCCAATGTTTGATTCCTTATATACACTCATCCAAGGTTATCTACGTTGATCTTGGTGAGGAATCACATCACAACAAAGAAGGCAACATTTAAAAATAGCAAGAGTTTCACTAAACTACCAAAGATCATAAATATTGAAAGAAAGAAAAAATAGTACCAATAATAAGTCAAATAAATGTGTTCAATTCCAATAGCAAATCAAACATAGCCACAATAACTACACAATAGAGAAAACTCGCAATAGTGATTAAACTAATTCAAACAAGATAAAATAAAATTGTTGGCCCATGCAACAAAGATGAGAGATCATCAATAATTGAAGGAAACTTCACAATCCTTAAAAGTGCACATTACATAACTATATGACTAGAAATTATGGCTAAATAGAGTGAAGATTCATCATGACTCCAATAATAGTCCCTCATGTGTGCATTTGTGGCATGAACACAAAAACTCCCACATGGCATGGCCATGTACCTAATGTAGAAGACATGCCTAGGCTACATGCCCAAAAAACATGACTATAATAATAGTCCCTCATGCATGCATTTGTGGCCTGGACACTACAAATCCTAACATATCATGGCAATACACCTCATAGAGAAGACACACCTAGGGCCACATTACACATAGCAACGTGCCTCACAAAGAAGACATGCATAGGGCACATGCCACATAGTAATGTGTCTTATGGAAAAATGTGCATGCATGTCACACACAAAAGATATATGTATACATCATGAGGCACATTCATATGTTATCAAACACAACCTATTGTATCTAACATGAGTTCCTCTCTACATGTGTGCAAATCTTCCAACACTAATCGCCACTAAGAAGGAATAATATAAAATTAATCTTCAAATATTTGTGTGTCTGTGTGGAATTGTGTCTTTGAACCCAAATCGCTACCATCAACAACATGTAACCATCACCTACACTATATCAAAACATAAGTATGGTGTGACATCATATCTATTTGCATAATGTCAAAACACATGCAAACATGAAAATCATCATAGCATGACAAAAATCAATCTCCACATGTTGAAACAAAGATATAAATAAGATAATAGGGTAAGAGGAAACCCATACCAAGAACCACATACCAACTATCGGCAATGCCATCAAGATAAATGTACGATAGGATACCACTATGAGCCATCCAATGGTCCATTCTATGAGGAGAACTAGGGGATACTATCTTTGAAAGGTGTGGTCAATAGAGATAATCCCTACTAATGCCACAATATGTCAACATAGCTTCTTGAGTTTTCCATTCTTCTACTTAACACCACATTTATTGAGTTCCTCAACAGTGAGGTTGGTTCTCAATAGGATGCACAAACATGTAAACACACAAGCATGATTTCATCATACTTGTACAACAATACAAATTCATTTTTCTAGTTGATTACTTAGTGTAAAAATAACTCCGTTACATAACATAGGGCAATAATCACCATAAGTTTTCAAATAAACTGCCCAAACATCAATTGGAGTTACCCTTTCTAAGGTACAAACATAATTTATTTATAACTACAAAATTAAAATAATCACAATACATCAAAATAAGTTCAATAGTGCATGGAAATAGACAACATGATCCATAATTAAACCCATAAATTACCCTAATTGGATATGCTAATAAAATGGTGTCTCAAATAATAGAGATTATGTTGGACCTATAATAGAGATCTAGACTTCATTTCATCATACACAAGCATGGTTTCATCATACTTGTATCCAAATACACCATCCATAGATAGGTACTCAGTACCACAATCTCATGGGTACCCTTTTAGCTGAATTTACCCTATATTTAGGTGAATCTACCCTTGTATCATTCCTTGATCTAGTATCTCATTCCACCAATCAATAATTTTTCCATATTCTTGGGAGAATACAATATCCCTTAGGTGAATATGCCATATCCTTAAATGAATCCTCCTTGTCATCATCCTAAGTCCTATTTTTGTTAAGTCTTATCCCTTCATCTTTAGGAAAATCCACCTATCCTTATGTGAATCTACTTTCTCTTAGGTGAATCTATTTCACATAAATCATTTATCTTATCCATCTTTCTTACGCAAATGGTGAATTTTTCCTATCCTTAGATGACTACACTCCCATTTAGGTGAATCTATCTAGTTTTAGTCTCCTTCCATTATTTTGTCCAAATTTGTATCCTCTAGTTTACATGAATCTACTTGTTCTTAGGAAAATCAACCCTATCATTCTAAGGAAAATTCACCTTGTCATCATCCTTAATCATCTACCTTTCAAGTGTATAGTCCATCCATCCTTGGGAGAATCTAACATATTATTGAGTTCAAATCCTCATGAAATACAGTCATGTTTATCTCAATGATGGCTCCAAGTGCATCTACTTATTGCTTGATCTTCATGGTGATGGGATTCACTTTCATGAATATGATGGGGTGTTCAACAGAACAACATGTGGTGGGGGATGATAGAGGATGGGATCGTGCCTCAGATTTCAAAGGATGGGCTTCCCGCAAGATCTTCCATGTTGGAGATAATCTCTGTAATATTGCACTTCCCTTGTTATAAATTTGTTCAGAAATTTTAGTAAGCCCTTTGATTAGGGTTTTTTAGGTTATATATGTATGGATGCTATTGGTTCTTTCATATCTATTTAAATCCCATCTGTAGATATTAGATTGGATCTTTCACCATGCCCTATGCCATGGTGAGTGCCTGCTTTTAGATCTTGTCAATCTCTTTTGAGTAGCTCTTTTAGTCGACTTATGGCAGTCAAAATTGGGTTTGCGACGACCTCAGGCATTTTATAAAAAACAAAAAACACAACGCATTTTCATTTTGAAAGCAAACCGACCGAAGCAAGCAGTGACCGTCTTGCCTACCTGCCCCCCCTCCCCGCTGGAGTGATCTCTGCACAAGCAAGGTAAGGTTTTTTTTGCAATCAAAGGAACTCTTTGTTTTTCAATGAAGGGCAACTAATTTTTTTTTGCAATCAAGGGCAACTGGTTTTTTTTTTAATTAATCCATTTTGTGCATATCCTGTGATCTTAAAATTCCACAAAATGACATCTCTTTGAGGTATTCCATCATACAGTTCACATGCCATGTGTATGCTACCCCATTTTGCGATTTTTGTTATTGGAGCATTTGCAACTAATTTCTAACAAAAAACCCCCTTTGATTATGCTTTGATGGATGTCCATACCTTGTTCCAAAGCTCCTATTTTGGCACACACAGGGAGGATGTTGGCAAACATTGTACAAGATACATATATATATGTCCTTAATCAAACAAAGAGTTGATAAGCTAAAGCATGGCATAGATAAGCATGGTGATAATAGTGCCACAAATGGAGAGTGTGAGGTTTATGAGAATTGATGTAGGGCAATTAGATAATTGCCTTCGTGATGATGTGGGCCCTTTAGAAATTACCTCCTTTATTGCCCCCTCCTCGATCGAATCATCACTAGTAGAAGCAGCAATATAATGCTCCATTCCATCTGATAATAAATCTAAACCCAAATCTTTGGCCACATTGTCAAGCCCATCTGAAACTACATCGAAATTGTCAGATTGGCCATTGTCGAGTCCATTAGATAAAACATTAATGTGCACTTTCATTCCACGTTGACAGTCTTCTGTATTTCCACTGGTAAAATATGTGTCACCCATTTCAATGAGTGGGACTGCATCAAGCCCTCCATCATATAGCTTGATTGGATTGCTCACATCACAATTCTCAAAGTCTTCTCGGCTCTTCAGCTCCAATACACTTTGTTCAAAGGAAGCATAAGAAAACCCTGTCAAATGTCAAAATGTAGTTGTTTGCCATCATTTTTCTGGGAACAAAGGCCAAACTTTATCTAACCTAAAATTTTCATTAGAAGAAAGATCTATTATTTAAGTTCTCCGAATTCCGATGAACACGGGCATTTTTTTAAAAAAAATCAAATTTTCACACAATGCTCCTTGTTAGTTGGAATTTGACCCCAAATGCATTAGTGCGAGTACATAAGGATAATAAAGTTACAGTAGATAATTATTTTAGAATAAATGAATGCCCACATTTGCATCGCGAGCAGTCAAAAATCCATTAGCCTCTAGATCAAAGTTGAATATGCAGTGTCAGGCTAGTAAGTGGGGATAAATGAGGCTCCCTTAAGGGTTGAGGCCAACTTACTAGAAATAAACATAAAATATAAGAGTAATTGTGCAAAATTAAATGGACATGTATTTTACTCCATGAAACCTTTTGTTTCATAACTATCAGCAAAACAAATCATAGAAGGACACACTCATTAGCGCAGACAACTTATAGGGACCAAATAATCTGAAACTTTCCAAACATACAATGACTAAAGGCACCAAGATAATGGTAAATAATTGTAAATATTCCTTATATTAGTGCTATAAGAACTATGTTTTCAACAAATATATGCCTTGTATGTGATAGTTAAACACCATGAAAATAAGTGACAGTCCCAAGTTCAAGGTCAAAAATCATCAAAAATCACTATCAGGACCATATTAAGTGTCATGTATTTGTGTGGTGTACCTGTACCTACAACCACAATGCACTCAATAAATCATTATAAGCATGGTTAGAAGATTTAAATCAAAGACATGTAAAACCATAGCTAATTGACTTATTGCCTCCTAGTAAATGCGAGTATCAAAAATGCTCTTAGATCGGATTATGCAAAATTCAGTGACTTGACTACACTTAGATGGAGGATTTGAATGCTGAAAATGCATGATCTAGCAAGAATAGCATGATTAAGCTATATGAATGCATTGATTGATCTAGAATGATTAAGCTAAGATTTAAGCAAAAATGAGCATGATAACATTGCTAAAACTGATAAGCTATAAGCTAGATGCCTATAATAACAATGCTTAAGCTATGAATGAGATGGGATCCATATTGCTCAAAATGAGGTCTATTTATAGGATTTTCAAGGCTAGGGGTGATGTGGCAAGAATCAACGGTCAAGATTGATCTGAAGATATCAATGGTTAAATCGGAGGAGGTTGGCAAA
The DNA here is from genome assembly GCF_030272615.1 of Cryptomeria japonica. Classification (NCBI taxonomy): domain Eukaryota; kingdom Viridiplantae; phylum Streptophyta; class Pinopsida; order Cupressales; family Cupressaceae; genus Cryptomeria; species Cryptomeria japonica. The sequence goes on from NC_081414.1 coordinate 657,113,943, forward strand.
GGGGGTTGGATTAAAGGGAACACTTAGTGACAAGTGTCACAAAGGTTCTAGAAGATGTTGGATGAAAGGGGACATGGTGGTAGGTAGAATGGGTTAGGTTTAGGAGTGGTAGAAGTTAGGAGATTTTGAATTTAAAAATTCAAATATTAGGAAAATGGCTAATTAATCTCAACAACTCATGACTTGATTTGTTTTAATTAATTAGGGGATTTAGAAGAAATTATTTTCATGGGGGGAATTAATTAATTTGAATTAATTAATTAAAGGGGTGAAATGAAATGAACCTATTTAATAAATCCTTAGATTTATTAATAAGTAGATGAATGAGATATTTAATCAAATTGCTTAGTGAATTTAATTAAATTGGGGAGGAGAGATTAATTAAATAATTGCTTATTTAATTAATTATCTTCAGACCATTTTTAGGTGTATACATTTTGCCCCTCTTTGAAGCGAGGTGTGATGATGCGTTGATTCAAAGAATAATCTCATTTTGATGATGATATTGATTTGATAGGATGCCCCAGCTCTTGATTGCTAAATTCTAGTATGATGGTGCCCCCTCGAGAGATCAACTGAGAGGATTGATCTTTGGAATTTTTGTGAGATTGATATCCTGATAGATTTGATTTGATTTCTACAACTGTGGTTTGATGAAAATGTGAGTTCTTTGATTAGCTTGATTGCTTAGGTTGGTAAGATTGAAAAATCTTGATTGATTAGATTCAGTCTTGTTTCAGGAAGGATTCATCCTGTATAAGACAACGATGATCAAAGCGTCTGGTTTTAGGAAGGATTCATCCTATATAAGACATGATCATAACATCTAGTTTCAGGAAGGATACATCTTGTATAAGACATGAATTAGAATTAGATCGTCTGGTTTCAGGAAAGATTCATCATGTATAAGACGTGATAGAATTGATTATGTTTGATTGATTGATTTGATTTGATAAGGTTGATTAGATAAAGAACTGATATTTTGTTGATATCAAGCTGCAGAAATATTTTGGATATGTTGATTGTTGGTTCTATTGAGAGAGATAGCATAAGAGTTGGCTGGGTTGATGATATCATGAGAGATATGAGTCATCCTTCTGATTGCGTATACACTTGTGATGATACTTTGATGATTCTTGTGATATATTTAACCTTGGATAAAAGGAGCTTGGTTGGATCCCATGCAAGAATGAAATGCAAGCTAAAATGCAAATGAAATGCAAAGCTATGACCGGACCAGTCACTGGATTATTGTTGAATCCTTAGGCAACCTACAAAATAGATCCATTAGTAGTCATGATTGTGTTTTGAATTTGTCTTTGACAAGCGTATCTTTGACAAGCGTATCTGCAAGAAAAGAGTTAGGCTACAAACATCTCATAGACATAACAACATTAGCATTAGTGATCTGAAAAATGAAATTTTCAAAAAAACTATATGAAATTTTAGCCTAACTTCAAATAGGCATAACTTTCTGCTCGGGTCTCGAAATTATGAGCCGTTTACCTTGTTGGAAAGGGCTAAAAATGACCAGAAAGCCTTTGAAAATGTGGATTATCAACGTATAGACAAATTTGAAATTTTGAATTTGCAGTTTTTTTCAAAAAGTCACAGAACCAGAGGCTCGTACGACACAAATTTGCAATTAGCACGACAGAGGATTAAACTTTGCACAGAGAGCAAAATAGACTCGTATGAGATAGAATCAAACTAGTATGAGTAAACAATTTTCAAAGCAAAAACTCATATGAAAAGGATTTAGCTATCGTACGACAGTGAAAATAAACTCATACGACAAAGGATCAACATAGTACGAGACAAGAATTTGTAGTTTAAAATCTCATACAAGTCAAGATGAGGTATCGTACGAGACTAAAAGGAAGTTCGTACGAACCAAAAAGGCAACTCGTACGATAGTCTGATTCTGATCCGAAAGAGATGAAGTTTGAGGAAGCTTAGGAGGCTGAAAATGATGATTCCGACATCATGGTGGGTGCCAAAATGTCGTGTATTTGTGTGGTGTACTTGTACCTGCAACCAAAATGCACTCAATAAATCACTATAAGCATGGTTAGAAGATTTAAATCAAAGACATGTAAAACCATAGCTAATCGACTTATTGCCTCCTAGTAAATGCAAGTATCAAAAATGCTCTCAGATCGGATTATGCAAAATTCAGTGACTTGACTACACTTAGATGGAGGATTTGAATGCTGAAAATGCATTATCTAGCAAGAATAGCATGATTAAGCTATATGAATGCATTGATTGATCTAGAATGATTAAGCTAAGATTTAAGCAAAAATGAGCATGATAACATTGCTAAAACTGATAAGCTATAAGCTAGATGCCTATAATAACAATGCTTAAGGTATGAATGAGATGGGATCTATATTGCTCAAAATTAGGTCTATTTATAGGATTTTCAAGGCCAGGGGTGATGTGGCAAGAATCAATGGTCAAGATTGATCTGAAGATATCAACGGTTAAATTGGAGGAGGTTGGCAAAGGGGGTCAGATTAAAGGGAACACTTAGTGACAAGTGTCACAAAGGTTCTAGAAGATGTTGGATGAAAGGGGACATGGTGGTAGGTAGAATGGGTTAGGTTTAGGAGTGGTAGAAGTTAGGAGATTTTGAATTTAAAAATTCAAATATTAGGAAAATGGCTAATTAATCTCAACAACTCATGATTTGATTTGTTTTAATTAATTAGGGGATTTAGAAGAAATGATTTTCATGGGGGGAATTAATTAATTAAAGGGGTGAAATGAAATGAACCTATTTAATAAATCCTTAGATTTATTAATAAGTAGATGAATGAGAGATTTAATCAAATTGCTTAGTGAATTTAATTAAATTGGGGCAGAGAGATTAATTAAATAATTCTTATTTAATTAATTATCTTCAGACCATTTTTAGGTGTATACATTAAGCATGCTACAACAGTCATAGGAAAGAGTTTAAAGAGATAAAGTTGCAACTCAAAAGGGCATGCTATTTCATATCTGTATCAAGAAGAATTTTCTATCAGTGCCTAATAAATGGAGATCGCTATGTTTACAATAAAGACATCTTTATTTGCACAGGATTATGAGTTGCATTTTAGTGGACAAAAATATCTATTGCAGAGCAATAAGCAACAAAAAGATGTATTCTTCCTCAAGTATGGAAGCCAGGATGCATAATGAAGATGACAAATACAATAGATGAGATGATGTTGTATGTAAGAGTATAAGAGAAGATGCATGTGAAGAGCATGAACAAAATGTGCAAAATTTAGAAATGCTCATTGAAAGAACATTTTTCATTGAACCTAAAGCTTTTATGATCAACTAGAAGGGGCATTATTGATCAGATATTTTAATAAATTTCAAGATAGTTTGCAATAATCGTTACCCATTTTGGGTACTTCTTTTGCCAAGCATTCAGTAGATTGAAAACCCCATGGCTTCAAGCTAAAGCAAATTTTTTAGTCATGGCCGCTACATTCCCCTTGGAATGTGTCTTTCCTCTCAAATCTCTCCAAGAAACAGAGCATACAAAGTGGCCAAATTAGAATGCACAAATGCAGGTCGAGCCTTAGTATTTTGAGGTAGGGATGCAAGAAGGGGGTCGTGCCCTATGAGTTTTAGAAAAGCCCGACAAAAAACTAAAGGAAAAAAAAAAAACCCAGAGGTTGACCCCCTTGTTTAATGATTGGAGGAGTTATATAATTAGAACCCCACATTTTCAGAAATGGCGGCCATAGACAGAGTGTGTCAATTTTCATATATCAAATGGATGCTCAAAAATTTACAGTCAATATAGCTAAAAGGAAATGGGAGTTTTGAGTTTTTTTCTCATGACCTGTACTTAGGAAAATAGTCTGCTCAGAAGAACATAGCGTGAAATATTCATCCAAGAAGCATCTGAGAGGCATTCCCAGTGATAAAGTCTTTTTTTATAGAAAACAAAGATATCTAAAATTGCAAGATAAAACCTAGTAGCATTTACATCATTCATAGCGCATGTAAAGGAAGTGCAGACAACATTAGTGTTTCAAGTAACAAGCTTACCTATTATTCTCAACTTGCAGATAATCCACACAAAACCCTTCCAGAAAACCTCATCTTCAGCAATGGTGGCCATCAGAGATACATTTTTTTTGAAAATACAAGATGTAAAATGAACAAAGGAGGCTACAAATCCTATTTTAGGGTTAGACTACCCTAAAAATATATCAATTTACAAAGGTGTAATTTTATGCTTTGATTTTAAAATAAAGTTTTGTAACTAATTGCCGCAGTGCGCTAAGACTTATGTCTTATGCTTTTAAACTTAGAGCTTTATTCCTTAGTGTCAAAAGACCACATGTTTTATATGAATTTTTGATGTGAACAACAAGCTAAGTCTTGTTTTGTAAAACACTTCAACTTGTTTGTTATTTTTTAAATGTAAAGTTGCCACACAAGGAGATCATTAAATGCAAGATTGTAGATGTGCTTTTGAAGTGATTATGTGCCTTAAAGCTTAGTCAAAGACATTTTCCAAAGGTATAGGGAGTTTGTTTACTTTTAAAAGAAAAGATGAGCTTTTTGGGGGTAGTTTGATGTATCATCATATTGCACCAAGTCATGTATGACTTTTTCACTCATTATGAGCTCTTTTCATAAAGATTTAGGAGCTAGATTTTAGGATTATTGAAGGCATCCGATCCCAATCAGTTTTGTTTCCTATCTTCTTGGATTTTATGGAGGGAGAGGATGGTTGGTCTATTTATTCATGTTTGTAACTTATTTTCAAAGAGTTCGTCTTATGCAAATTGGGGTCTTAGTTGCTTTTGACAGTCCTTTGTCCAATTTTTACCATATTTTTGTAATTCATATGATTTGATATTTATAGAAGCCACCTTGGAGACAGATAGAAAAGTATTATTACCTTCTTATCATTTACAGAATTGTGTATTTCATGTGATTGATCAAGTAATTAGTGAAGTGTGAATGTCTTCCTTATAGTTTTATCTCATTTTCTTCACGCCTTTTCTATGAAAGTGTTATGCGTAGGTTGTAATTTTGTGTCTGAATAAGTGATATGATCTCAATTTCATGAGGTTTCCTTTCCTTGCTTGATAAAATTTCATCTAGACCTTCTTGTGAAATACTTATTCATGTGCATGCTTGGAAGGAGTTGTATAAATTCATATCAGTCATCTTAGCATTCAAGTGTCTAGTTTTCTAAGTATCATAACTTGCAGTTTGGTGTATCACTTAGCTTTTAGTCTTTTAGTTAATTAGCAGTAGCAGGTTTTGTTTTCCAAGTTATCCTTCACCCTTTTCCTATTAAGTTTAGTTGTGTAGGTGATGACCAGCTAGGAGCCGGACTTATCCAAAGGTTCAGTTCAATCATAGGTGACCCACAACTTTGAATTGATCCCATGTTTCTTCAAAAGGTTTTAAGTTTTAAACTTTGCTTAGGGTGCAATTCTAGGAGATAAAAATTATTACATATACCCTCTCAAACCACCATCCCATCATGGTGTACATTTTGGTCAGATCTAGCACATCCCCTCTTCTGAGAAGAACTAACAACTTCATGCTAAATGTTAGGCTTCTGGATTCTCAAGATATCTAGGATGACTTGTTCATAGGCGGGCAAATCAGTAAATGGCACTTTAGAGATAACTTTGCTATTAATAATTGGAACAAGAATGTACAGAGTTGGAGGGCTCTATGTCAGACTATAGGCACCAAGTTTGCCAAAGATTGTAGGAAAAAAGAGAAAGAGTTGACTAACAAACTCCTCATTCAAGAAGCTTTGGCTCAACAAAACCTCCACAATCCCGATTGTGCCCTGGCAGTTTCTCATACTTGAGATAGACTTAGAAACATCAAACACAAGAAATATCAAGGGACCAAAGTTTGTGCTAGACTCAACTAGATACAACATGATGGTAAGGACTCAAAGTTCCTCTTTAGCATGCTCAGATAGAATTTGTTTAAGGAGAGGATTGATAGGATCTGGGAGGATGGTGTGGAGTTGACTGATTTAATTGATATTTAGATGGCCTTTCTCTGGTACTACAAGAATCTCTTTACCTTGGAATGGGTCTCTTCTCAGTATATCCCCACTTTTAGCTAGTGCAGAGGTATCATTCTTAAAAAGGTCTCAGACTTAGATGTTGCTTCTCTTAGCAGGCCCCTCAACATCGAGGAGATCAAGAAGACCATTAAGAGCCTGAGTAATGACAATGTCCTAGGTCTAGATGGGCTCCCTACTGAATTTTATAAGGTCAATTATGATTGGATCTCTAAGGAGTTACTTCATGTTTATCAAGAAGATCTTAACAGCAAAACTCTTGGTCTAGAGATCAATAAAGGGGTTTTTAAACTTATTCCCAAAGATGGGAATAAATCACTTGTCAAGAATTAGAGACCTATCACTCTTCTCAATGTCTCATACAAGATCCTAAGCAAGTCTCTTGCACTCAGATTAGAAACTATCCTTCCTAAGGTGGTGAGTGACACACAAACCGGTTTTATCTACAACAGATACATACTTGAGAATCTGATCACAAGATGGGAAGCTATGAATTGGGTGAAGACCACCAATCAAAAAGTGGCTATGTTTCTTATTGACTTTGAAAACACTGATGATCAGGTGGAATGAAGATTTTTACTTATGACTATTGATGCCTTAGGTTTTCCTAAATATTTTTGCAAGTTGGTGGAGGTACTCCTTAAAAATGCTTTAGCTTAAATTGATATTAATGGCTCTCGGTCACAAAGTTTTTCTCTTAGTAGATCTATTAAGCAAGGATGCCCCATGGCCCCCACTCTCTTTGGGTAAGATGTTGATGCTAGGTTCTATTTACTCAAGGATACTTCACTTTCCCCCAAAGTACAGGGCATTACCCTTCCCAACAATAAGGATTTGGTCAATGTTCAATTTGCAGATGACACAACTTTCTTTCTACAATTAGTAGAAGATAACTTCTACTCCCTTCTTCACAAATTGAATATCTTCTATTAAGCCTTAGGAGCCAAGGTTTCGGCTCCCAAATCAATGTTGTTGGGATGGGATGACAACTCTTCTGGGTGGCTCTCCAAATTCAAATTCTAGTGGGGTGGCCCCTACAAGAAAGTTAGATACCTGGGCATTCCCTTGGCGGTTAACCCCAACTTGAAGGATATGTGGTTGTGGGTTAAAATGAAAGTGGAACATAACCTTAACAAATGGAACAAGATGCATCTCTCTCTTGCGGGTAGAGTGCAAGTCTATCAGAAGATCCTCTCATTCTATACTTTGTACTGCTCATCCCTTTGGATGTTTTGTAATTATCATATTAATGATATTCAAAAGAGTATTAGAAGATTCTTATGGTTTGATGGTAAAGGCAACAGGAAGTGGCACTCTATCAAATGGAGTTGGTATTGTCTAGACAAGTGCATGGGTGGGCTAGAACTTAAGGACCTTTGCCTTCAAGGTATCTTTCTCGCAGCTAAATGGATATTCCATGCTCTAGAAGGAGCTAAGCCCTGGAAAACACTTGTGAGAAAAAATATTTTTCTTGCTACTCCTAAACAAGTGAAAAGATGGAAATGACTCCCCTTTGTTGACTTAATTGCTGGTAGATTCCCTATATCCCCAATAGGATCCCCTATTTTTAAAACTATATAGAAAGCCTAGGAATATACTAGGCATTTGATTGCTAACAATGGGTTGGTTGACAATAACAATACAATTTCTTGAGAAAGATCTATTTGGTGGAACTTATTGCATAATGAAAAATCCCTGGCTCTCATCTAGGGATGCTTAGCTAATAGTGCGGAACACAAAGGTATTAATACTTTTAATGATATTTTATGTGATGGCGCTCTTATCACATGGGACTTTCTGCAACTCATATATCATATCCCCCAGTCCAATGGGAGGACTTATTCCATGATTAAAGCCACATGTGATAGGATGGACCTATCCATTCCATGTATAGTGAGGGAGGATATGCCTTCCTCCTACACATGGATGAAAGGGCCCCTTCTACCTAGGGCTAACACTAAATTGAGTTATAGGTCTTTACTTTCTAATGATGGTATTTCCGTGAATCTTAACATTGTTCAGATCTTGTAGTACACTAAGGAGGATTGGTAGAAGGTATTTCTTTTCCATTGGAAATATCTTATTTTACCTAAACTAAAATAACCATAAGATCAACATCTGCATACTTCTTATGTCTATCATGCGTTACCACTAAATGCTAACGAATACATTCTACCTACTACTCCATCTCCTACAACATCTTAGGTCCTAAAAGAACTCGATCCTCTAGTAAATCTCAACTCAAAGGAATACGACAAGGATTGCCATACAAAGACTAAGAAGGGGACATACCAATAGAGCTATGGTATCCATTATTATAAGGAAACTCCACCAAATACATCTAATCCTCCCATAGATATTCCTAAGATCCATGACATACATCTGAAGCATATCCTTAAGAACTTGATTGACTCTCTCTATCCACACATCTATTTTAAGATGATATGTTGAGCTAAATTTTAGTTGAGTCCCTAAGGCATGCTAAAGATAAGTCCATAATGATGTAGTAAATATAGGATCTCGATCAGATATGATCCATCGAAGAATTTTGTGCAATCTCACAATATCTTTCATGAAAAATCAAGCCACTATCACTTTCATATAGAAAGACCAAATTAGTGTAAAGTGTGTCACCTTGGTCAACCTATAAACAATAACCATGATAGCATCACACCTACGAGAAGAAACTAGCAATCTGACAATGAAGCCCATCAAGATAATATCCCATTTCCAATCTAGAACTAGGTTAGACTACAATAACCCAACGAGATGCTGATGTTTAGCCTTCACCCTCTGACACTCTAAACATCAAGACACCAAATTTTTGATATCACGCCTCATATCGAACCAATGGTCCAACTGTTAAAGGTCTGCATGCATCTTATTGAGACCAGGATGTATCGAATAAGGTGCACGATGTGCTTATGACAAAATCAAAGTCCAAAGTTCTTCTACTAATGGTACATAAAACTAGCCCAAATGGTGAAAAAGACCATCTGAATCCAATGAATATCCTACATATCTCCCTTCCAAAGCTTTCTCAAAGTCAACCTCCGCTAACCCCTCCTAATACCAAGCATCTAAAGGAAGTTCTCTGAGTATCTGACTCCTCAATTACACACTAAGAGTCATTTTTGACAACTCATGTCTCCTACAACTCAATGCATCTCCCACCACATTCTCTTTCCCCTAAATATACTTAACCTCAAAGTCATAATCATAGAGAAACTCCATCCATTATCGCTATCTAGCATTCAAGTTCAGTTGTGTAAAGATATATTGCAAACTCCAATGATCACTATGCAAATCAAACTGATGCCCAAAAAGAAAATGCCTCCATCTCATCAATACATGCACAACTGTCGCCAACTCCAAATCATGAGTGGGATAGTTCAGCTCTTGATCCTTGAGTTTGTGAGACTTATAGGAAATTACGTATCCATCCTACATAAGAACTCCTCCTAACCTTTGAATGAAGCATATGTGCACACAACAAAATAAACTACTAGATTAGGCACAACTAGAATAGGTGTACCCGTAAAATGTTCTTTAAGAGCTTGGAAAGTTCTCTCATACTGCTCCATCCAATCACACTTTTTTCCCTTTCCTCTGAAGAGAAGTGATGGATGAGATATCTTTGAGAATCCCTTAACAAACCAATGCTAATATCCTACAAGGCCCATAAAACTACAAACTTCTCCCACATTAATGGGCACTAGCTAATCCGCAATCGCCTAAATCTTAGAAGGATCCACAACAATACCTTCTCCATAGATAACATGGCTAAAATATTTTACCTCAATCTGGAAAAACTTGCACTTCGCCAAATTGGCATACAATGGATTATCTCTAAGGCACTATAACACTTGACTTAAGATCTATCTTAGAGAAGACCTTGGCATCCTTAATTTGATGAAAGAGATCATCAATCCTCAGAAAAGCATATTAGTTCTTTATCATCACCTTATTCAATTGTCGGTAGCCTATGCATAAGCAAAGGGATCCGTCCTTTTTCTTAACAAATAAAACTTGTGCTCCCCACTGAGAAAAAACTAGGATGAATGAAAGCCTTAGCTAATAGATCCTCCAATTGTAACTACAAATTACTCAACTCCTTAGTAGTCATTTAGTAGGATGCCTTAAAAATTGACTCTACTCCGGGAATAAATTCAATCTAAAAATCTATGTCATGCGCTTAGGTGGCATACTCAGAATCTCACTAGGAAAGACATCTGTAAACCCTTGAAGGATAGGGTACTTAAGAAGAGGATCTTCTTGTTTCTCCTTCTCTTCCAAGTCATTCATTTTTACTGCAAACAATTGATACCCCTATCTCAAACACTGCTTCAATTGCATAGCGGAGAACATGCGAAGAGATATGGGTCGTTGAATACCCATAATATCCACACTCTTCCTGCTTTCTCCAACTCATTGCAATATATTTCATCAGTAATATATACTAGCCTAATGTACCTCAAGTCAGTCCATGCCTAAAACAACACCATAAGATCCCAATAAAAGAACATGAAGATCGACTATGGTGATAAAGGCTCTTAAATATAACTCATAGCTTCAACCTACCACATATCGTCCTGCCTTGCCACCCTTAGCCTCAATCGCTCCACTAGAGAGGGGGAAATAAAAGAATCTAAAGACCTTGAATCAAATAATACAAAAAATGAAACACCTCCTATCTCACCTGCAGTCTCCAGAACTATACCCTGATGCTTGGTTTGACACTTATCAATCACCGTGAAGACTCAGTGTGATATCCCTACATCACCTATAGTGGACTCTAACATTGCTGGCCTATGTCTTGTGGTTTGTGTTGACCTCTAGGGATAATGTATCACAATGTAACCCTATTGACCACATGTGAAACAACTCCTTTTGCTATGATCTCTATTTTTGGATGACACACTAGACTGTTGGAAAATACCTCTACTAAGATTCTACTAGAAAATATTTCCTAGCTAAGTAGTAGGAAAATTCTTGTTATGCTATTGGATACGATCCCTGGCCACCTGAGCACTACCACTATGAGCAAAAGTCTAAACAAGGAAAGTTTTTCTTCTGTTGACTTTGTCTACCCCTAAATTGTGGAGGGTGACTCCTAATTGAACCTGCTCCCTGTGATTGTGTAGCCCTCGCACTAGAATATGAATCTAGAGCACTATCAATCTATACTCATGTTTGTCGACCTAGAACCATAGATAAATTATCCTCAACTATCTAGGCCTTCTAAATGTTGCCTCCATGGTATTGGGTTTGAAAACTTGAATGCCTCCATTGATATGAGCATTAAGGCCTCTAATGAAGTGTTGTACAAGCATGGCATCATCATTTGCTATTCAAACATACTACCTAAGCTCAAAGAACTTATGCTCGTACTGCTCTACTGACATAGCCATCTCATGCAGGTTATGGAACTCATCCGCCTGCCTATGTTTCCAATGATATGACAAGAAGAGAGCATGAAACCTCTCTAGGAACATCTCCCACAAGACTTATGCAATACCTAGATGGAGATTCTCCTCCTCAAGATGCCACTAAGTGGATGCAAACCCGTGTAGATGCATGATGGTGCACATAGCCTTAGTGTTACTACTATAATAGTAAAACACCTTCCAAGATCCAACAATAATTTTTCTACCTCTATCCCACAACTAGATCCATCAAATGTAGGGGGCTGGACCTAATGTATCTCTCACATGTCCAGCTAAAAATATCTTAATCTGGAATAGTTATTTCTCTCTCGTGGGGTGATCTCTCCCTCTCCCTGTCCTAATGCACTACTCTCTCCTAATGAATGGACTAATGATATTCTTCTCAAAAATTATTTTCCTACCTTGATTCCAACCGTGTAAGAATATCATGGAGAATATTAACCAATTGAGATATTTCATCATTGACTTGCTAATTCTCACCTTGAACTTCCTCTTCCTGATTATCAAGTTGGTGGTCAGATTGTTGTTCCTCCCGATGTACCTCATTAGAAACCTCGGGATTAGGATTTTGTCGATTTCCCATATAGTTACTTCACCCACGACCTCTACCTATAGTATACATCTTATCTATAGAAGGCACAATAAGATAAAGTCTAGGGCTACCTACTACTGAGATAAAGGTGGCAATGTAACTCCAAAGTTTTAACTCAAGTTATTGTACTGGTATTCATAATGGGCTCAGCTAAGACCAAAGTACCCAATGTATGAACATGGGATTTGTTACCAAATGTAATGCCTACCACAAATCCCTAAAGAAACTAACACATAATCTAGGAAAATAGGTATAATTTTTTTTAAAGATAACAAATACTCAAATTAAACCACATCTTTACATTACTTATTGCAAGTTATAAGTACAACATAACATGAACACATGAAAATAAGTGCACAAACAAAATAAATATATATACATGTAACAATCCTCCAATCTTATAATCTACATCTTACATTTTCATATTCCCTAGGGTATTGTAACGTCAGTAATGAATAGTACACAACATCCATAAATGATCAATATCTATATACAATGTACATCCATATTTCACTAAAAACATTACTTAAGTCATCATAAGATTACATATTACATCATGTACAAGTATTTTGTCATAAATATACATTATTTGCTGCAAATGAATAATCATATAGCATAAGATCTAAAGAAATAGTAACATCCATCATGCTTACAAACATCCAACACAAAGAAAATATCCCAATGGAACAAAGGCATCAACCACCCGACCATGTGGAACCAAAAGGAACCACCCCCCATATGCCTAGAGAATGATATAAGGCCTCACCCACACAAATCTTAGACTAAAACAAAACTTTTGAAGAACAATAAATATTACAAATACGAACTAATAACACAAGTTTAAAGTGGAAAATTGGATCCTAGTGGTTCCCCACCTAGGATAGAGAAAGGAAACCACTACGAGTATTTTCACTTGCAAGATACTTTACATTCAAAGAGGGGCTTGATCCACTAGATCCAAATCCAAGGGAAATAAGGATGTGAATACCAACTGGATTGTGAGTTGTTGGAATGTGATTTACCCTCTTTTGTAAATAGATATGTTAACTTGTTGACTATGTAAAAAGGGAGACAAAAATGGATGAAAGAGGGAGCTACCGGTTTAAGATCACATTGTAACTTTGGATCTGAGATATTTAGACTGATATGGATCTTCCCTACAAATTTGGAGAAAATTTTTCGCTACCAAGTTGAAAGTGTACTTGGTCTTCCAAAAAATCCGCGCACCGAAAAGGATTTTTCCATCTTTGCAAATGAAGTCCAAACATGCAATTACAATTGCGCACCTACAACCTACACATAGAAAAGAAGGGGAAAAGGGTTGTGGATAGGGGTTTGCCTCAGTCAAACCCTAGTTGAGGAATGAACCTTGAAAGATATTAATTGAAAATTCTTAAATTTAAATAATGGAAATGTATACCTTGTAGATCTGCAATTGATTGATAATTGTTTCTTTGCTTCTTGAATGTAATCATAAATGTTGTATGAAATGGCATGTAACATGACAAAATCCTAACACACACACATGCTTACAAATGAATGTTGTAATGTTGCTCCAATGGATGAATGAAGAAGACACATGAAGAAGATAACTTGAATGCTTAATGACGATAATGAATATATTTCACTTGAATTTCGCTAATTCTCCTTATGCTCGTATATTTTCACTTATTCCTCGTTATGCAAATGAGAGAGCTAGATCCCCTTTTATACTAGCCTAGGAGAATTATTTTCATCTCATAGAAGGCTGACATCGGAGGATGTCAGTCCTCGAGGAACAAACTTGGTTCAAGGGTTAGATGGACCCATCTTAGGGCCACCCTAAGAGGGAGGACAGGGGTGCCACACCCTTGTCCAAGGGGGACAGGGGCACCATGCCCCTTTCCTACCCTATATTAGGGCTTGGACAAGGTCCCAAGGTGTCATCATGGCTAAGATGGGAGAAGACTCAGGATGAAGGTGCAGAGAGGGGTCTCAATCAAGTAGAGAGATGTAGTCACATAAGTGAGGGGCTAAGATGTGGTTGAAATTGTGAGGGTCACAATTTTATGATGCTACTTTTATCCCCCACTTTAGCAAGAGTATGGCTTACACCAATACTACCAGTAAAGTAAAAGAAAGAGAGAGATGAAGATGAGAGAGGTGAAGCAATACCACAAGGAGTATAAGACATTGCTAATCTTGAGGAACAAAGCCCCCAATCTTAGGATCTAAACTCACTCAAACATATGCAAGAGCACACATAATAAAAAGAACAAGACAAGAAAAACAAGACAAAGCACAAATGACATATGACAAAAACAAAACACGAGACCACACATCAGCTACACTAAGAGACCTCGATATAAACATCTCAAACAACTAACTAAAACACTAAGATAAATCCCATCACATAAACACCAATAATCAAATAAAAGAGAAAAGCTGACATCATCCATGAACCATCAATAGTAAAAATATGATCTGATGAGTGGAAGGCAAGAAAGGACATGAATACACACTTGGGTGATCCATGAGAAGAAAGGAAAATGAAGGGAACTATGTAGATCTCACCCCTAGAATTAGGTGATCCACGAAGAAAAGAGGATATGGAAAACTAGCCTCCAGATTTTGTCTGGGTGATCCATGTAAGGGAGGAGAGTGAAAACATTATTAGTTCCACTCAACCTCATGTGTGTGTGTGCAGGTGAGGTTTGAAGCACCTCATAGGAGTGTATGCCCGAGTATGCTGCAATCTGTATAAGATGTATAGTACAAATGTCAAGAAAGTGGAAACATCTCTCTCTAAGAGGTTGCCCACTAGTTCCGAGAATATCCTACTGTATAAAATAAAAGTGGTGACATCTTTCTCTAAAAGGATGTCCTCTAGTTCCAAGAATATCCCACTGTATAAAAGAGAAAGTGTCGACATCTTTCTCTAAGAGGTTGTCCTCTAGCTCCAAGAATATCCCACTATAAAAGAGGAAAAGTGATGACATATTTCTCTAAGAGGCTTCCCTCTCGTTTCGAGAATGACCCATTGTATAAGAGATACAATGTGTGAGAGAGATATAATACAAAAGGATTAGTGTGGTTGCCCCCACCTTAAGATGTCAACATAGTTTACTGTTGATATCTTAAGGAAAGTAGAACAATGATACCTACCTTCAACACAAAGAAGATATCCATTATGCAACAATGTCATAAATTCAAGTAAGAGAGAGAATACTCTTCAAGAAAGGATAAGATAGTTGAAAAGAGATATCTTTCTATAAGTGTAAAGGAGATCCTTCGAGGAGAAGATATCTTTTCTCAAAAGACATCTACCTCCAAGAGGAGTTGTCTTAGACAAGTATAATATCTTCTATAATGAAGCACAAAAGAGAACAATAATTCAATACTTCCTCCTATTTCTAGGTGAAAGAGATTCTCGATGAAGGATAACTCACTTTTATCCCAATGGGGATAGGTGAATTTATTATAAGTGTACATTACCAAGTGTGAAAGAGATTATAGTCAATGGCTTACACATCTTGTATAAGATAGAAACCTTGAGCAAACAACAACAATTTCACACAAGGAATGATGTCAAGTAATAGAACTCAAACCATCCACAAAATAGGAAAGAGTGTATCCTTAGAGAAAGAGATAGAGAGAAAGATAATTGCCCCCCAAGTGTAGGGTCAATGAGAAGAGCTTACACAATATTCTAGAGAGAGATTAAACACAAGCAAATTCACAATGAACTTACATGAACACATGCAAGAAAAGACATTAGTAGATGTAAAATACACATCTCAAGAGGTGGTAATCTTCTAAGAGAAGAGAGAAAGAACATGACATATTCCCCAAGAGGGATTAGTGATAAGAACATAACATTGTAAGAAATGATAATCACATATAAAATTACATCTCCTAAATGAAATAATGATAAATGAGATAAAAAGAAAGAGAAAGGAGCAAAATCCTTTCCCCCCAAGTAAGAAGAACAAGCAAGTGCATTATGCATCTTCTAATGCTGATTATTTTCAAGTGATATGCCTTCCTAATGGAATGAATCCTCTCAAGGAAGGGGCATGTTCTTCACAAGAGATCATTCCATGCTAGGGGGCATATCATACTTGTAAATAATTGAAACTATAGAAGTGGTAAGTTTTTCAATAATTAAGAAAAGAAGAAGAAGTGTATTACTCATGAAAGATGCTCCTCTTCAAGGAAAGAGAAAAACCAAAGAAGAATTATATGCTCACATAAGAATAACTCTATGTAGGAAAGGAGATCTAATAATGAACAATGCATAAAGATATAGATAGATCCATTGAAAAAAGAAGGGAAGTGAACTTCATGTTGCTACCCCAAAGTATTGAAAATTGAGACAATACCACCACAAATAATAGATAGACCCCAGTTAAGTTGGCTAGTTATGTCATAAGGTGAAGAGCAACATGAAAAGAAAAAGAAGTGCTAAGGCACTATGTTTAGTTCAAGGAAGGCAACTAGATTTTTTGTAAGAGAAATTTGTGCACATTCATTTTGCTTTTGAACAAATATCTTAAATGCATGACATTTTCCAAGAGAATGTGAATATGAATCAAGAAAAATGCAATATTCCTGTCCTTTCATTTGCTGAATATTTTTGTTTTGGTTTTTAGGAGGAAAGGAAATGTTCTTATCATATTTCAATCTCCAATAGATTCTTGTAGCTAGTCTATCAAGATGATAAATGTGTTTTAGCTCATTTTCTTGACATGAAGGAGAAGAATTATTATTAAAAGAAGGATTATTATCCACGATCCTAATTTTTCCACTATCTATCCCATCTTGAATAAAATTTTAAAAATTAGGGCAATCATCAGCATTATGATCATGGGTTAGATGAAATGATCAAAAATGACATTTTGAAGAAGAAGCATTCTTGTGGGCTCTTTTGATTTGTTGCCTTTGGAGATAGTGTTTGAATTTTTGGAGCTTAAGGAGTTCATCCATAGAGAGAGGAATCTCCTTTCCTAGGCCTTCTATAGTAACTTACGTAGGAGGTTTTATAGGGACATGAATTCCTTGCTCAAATTTCCCAAATCCTTGTCCTTGAAAAACCTTGTTTTGTTATTATATGAAAGCCACGACTATAAGAATGTTGCAAATCGGTAGTTTGGGCAACAAGATCATGAATTTCTTTGATATCTAATGTGTAAAGGGGAATAAAAGGTTTTGTAGATGAAGAAGGAATGTCACTTGAAGGGACATTCTCCTTTCTCCCATCATGCTTATCCTTTTTGGGAGATTGGGGATGAACATCTTCATCATCTAAAGGTTCATATTTACTTAGTTCTATGTGAGGGGAAAAATCATGAATAAAATCCATAACATCATCCTCTCTACATATTTTTTGATGTTGGAGATAAGTCCTAGGAGAATGAGAATGGTCTAAAGATAAAAGAATGTTGATACTTTGATTTTTCCCCCCTTGCTCAAGGGTATGTGTATAAGAAGAAGATGGGCCCATATTTTTTTCCAATGCTATCTCTTTTTCAAAAATATCACTAGTTAAAGTATTAGCTCTCATCTCATTCACACAAGATACCCTAGGAGAGGTACAAGGATTAGGATTTCTAAGATTGGGATCTGCAAAAGCCTTAAGGTGAATAACATATGAAATTCATTCTCTTAAAAACATCACCATAATGTAAGAAAAATGATATATGAAATATTTGAGATCAATTTGAAAAGGAAATGACTTTGAAATCCTAGTAACACAATATGACCAAGTGCTATTATGAAAATAAACAACATGAAATGAAAGAAGCCATTATCAAACACATGATTGTAATAAATATATGTTAACAATAGTGTAATCATGTTTGAAATAGAAAATAAATATAGTGCATTGATTTCCATTGAAAGCCTCTTAATTAAAATGTTAATTAACTTGAAAAGATCTAAAATTAGGACATTTTTATGAAAATTAATTAAAAAGTTGAAAGTATTGAAATTTGAATTTGTTTTCAACCTTAAGGGGTGTAAAAATTGATAAAGTGCACCAATTTTCTGGATTTAAATAGAAAAATATAGTCAATTACATCTCCCAAAATTTCAAGAAAAAAGCTAGGGACCAAGTGCAAAGTGTACTTGGTCCGACCAAATTTTTCCGAAATTTTCATAAATTATAGAAATTATAATTTTATTGTGGAATCCAAAAGAATAGTTGATTTGGAGATGTCTAGATTGGTCAAATTAGCAGTCAAAGGTCGAATTAAGGGATTCTTAAAAATTAGGGTTTTTTCTTTTGAACCACTTAATTTTCAGAATGAAAAGATAGATTTGAATTGCAATTTTGAAATAGAAACTAGATCTAAAACAAGCAACTAAAATGCTAAGCTTTACAAGCTCAATTTTCTCATAATGTAAAATTAGGGTTTTTATGTAATTAACCTCTGAAATTCGCAAAAAGATCAAAATTGGAAATGAAATTTTGAAATTCAAATTGCAATTATTCTGATCTAATAAGAAAAAATTAAAATTATTATGTAAGACATCGGGCTCACCAAAATGTAAAGTGGAAAATTGGATTCTAGTGGTTCCCCACCTAGGAGAGAGAAAGGAACCAGTAAGAGGATTTTCACTTGGGAGATACTTTACATTCAAAAGACGGGCTTGATCCACTAGATCCAAACCCAAGGTAAATAAGGATGTGAATACCAAGTGGATTGTGAGTTGTTGGAATGTGATTTACCCTCTTTTATAAATAGATATGTTGACTATGTAGAAAAGGAGACAAAAATGGATTAAATAGGGAGCTACTGGTTTAGGATCATGTTGTAACTTCGGATTTGAGATATTTAGACTGATGCAGATCTACCCTGTAAATTTGGAGAAAATTCATCAGGACGAAGTTGAAAGTGAACTTGGTCTTCCGAAAAATCGGCACATCGTAAAGGGTTTTTTCATCTTTGCAAATGAAGTTCAAACTTACAATTAGAGTTGTGCACCTGCAACCTACACACAAAAAAGAAGGGGAAAAGGGTTGTGGATAGGGGTTTGTCTCAGTCAAACCTCAGTTGAGTAATCAACCTTGAAAGAAAGTAATTGCAAATGCTTAAATGTAAATAATTGAAATGTATACCTTGTAGATCTGCAATTGATTGATGATTGTTTCTTTGGTTCTTGAATGTAATCATAAATATTGTATGAAATGGAATTTAACATAACAAAACCCTAGCACACACATACTTGTAAATGAATGTTATAATGTTGTTCCAATGGATGAATGAAGAAGACACATGAAGAGGAGAACTTGAATGCTTAATGATGATAATGAAGATCTTCTATTTGAATTTCTCTTATTCTCCTTATGCTCATATATTTTTTCTTATTCCTTGTTATACAAATGACAGAGCTACATCCCCTTTTATACTAGCTTGGGAGAATTATTTTCATCTTATTGAAGGCCGACATTGGAGGATTTAATTCCCCGAGGAACAAACTAGGTTCAAGGGTCAGATGGACCCATCTTAGGGCCACCCTAAGAGGGAGGATAGGGGTGCCATGCCCCTGTGCAAGGGGGACAGGGGATTTTCCTACCCTATCTTGGGGCATTGACAGGGTCTCGCGGTGTCATCAGGGATGAGATGGGAGAAGAATCAGGATGAAGGTGCAAAGAGGGGTCTCAATCGAGTAGAGAGATGTAGTCACATATGTGAGGGCCTAACATGTGGTCAAAATTATGAGGGTCACAATTCTAGGATGCTACAACAAGACATAGGCTCAAATCTAGATAAATACAAATGTTAATGAATTCCATGAAACAAGGCTCAGACCAAGGACACATGTAAGTAGAAGTTTCATCACATGTTGACAATTAGAACTCCAAGAATCATTACTGGGAATCTCTCGGTAGTCTAGACCTCCAAACATCCTTATGTGGAACCTCTAGGTAGGTGACACTCATGTGGAACCAAATCAACGTCTCATGAAGACAAGGGAGTATAGTCATGCCATCAAGGCCTTCCCAACCTCATCCAAAGCCTATACTAGAACTCTTGGTCATAAGTGGGGAACTACAACAAATATTATTATCTTATTAATCTGAAAACTACCCAAACCCTAAATAAATTAGTAGGGTTATCACTTTTACAAATAACTCTCATGAGGTATCCTAGCAATCCTCCAAAAATCTTTACAAGGAGCTCTCTTGGCAATTACCCCGACACTTATTGGAAGCCACTTCCCCTAGAATGTTCCTATGATATAGGGATATAACAGAAATCAATAACCATTTGTAATGCATAATCCTTTGATTCCCATATTACAAAACTGAAGCATTATAGTAATTTGATTTTCCAAGCTCAATATAATTTCCAAAAGAGCACATCATAAAAAATATCAATTATCTCTCCAACTTCATTCAAATTAGCAATAAATCAATTCTCGAAAAACCATCACAAAAATATACAGTCCAAAACAAGTCTCTGGTCTGACTCGAACTAGCGAAAACAACCCATAAGTTCCAAAAATATCAAAAATGTCATTTTAGCACATACGATGCATGTTTTAACACATCCGTGGATTCTTTTAATGCATCCATGGAGTCTTTTAGTGCATAGGAAAAATTAGTAAATTTATGATTTCAAAAGAAAAATAGAGATTATTCAAACCAAGGAAGAACCTTAAACAAAATTTGAAATGCAAAACCAATCCAAAGGAAAGTATTTAAGCTCCAGAAGTCAAAACAAGAGAACTCAAAGAAAGAGAAATGATTTCACAACAAGAATTTCACAAAACAAAGATCAAAACTATGGAAAACAATGCCCGACCATTCTAAGCATAGAGAAATCCAAACTTCATACTAAAGGGCATGATTCTTAGAATAAATATACAAAGATAAACACTCTACAAATTCAACCACTATTCTCATAGACTAAATATAGAATATCAAGAAATAGATTTTCAAAGGGACTATTTTGATACACCAAAATTCTATACACAAATAAATTGCATCCATAATTCTTTAAAATACCCATACATAATAAACATAA
The DNA here is from genome assembly GCF_030272615.1 of Cryptomeria japonica. Taxonomy (NCBI): domain Eukaryota; kingdom Viridiplantae; phylum Streptophyta; class Pinopsida; order Cupressales; family Cupressaceae; genus Cryptomeria; species Cryptomeria japonica. Next base: position 657,135,069 of record NC_081414.1, read on the forward strand.
TTCATAATTATAGGATTTTTTTTCAAATTCTCTAAAAGTTCCAAGAAATAATATCCAAACACGGAGAATACAATCTTTTCCTTTCTCGAAAATAAAATTAAAATCAAATTCAAAGGTATTAGAAAATCTCCAACCTAGAATATCAAAGAAAGGTCTAAAAAGTGAGAGAAGAAATTGAAGACCCAACCACAATCCAGATACACCAAGAAAATCTACATGAACCAAGAAATCTTCCAATATGAAAATCACAATGAACAACTGTCCAGAAAAATCTCTTTGAAAACCCAAAAGCAATTCTTTTCCCAAATTCACCGAAAATTCTCCAAAGCAACACACTGCAAAACTTCTCCAAAATCTAGCCAATACAATAATAATGCAAAACTCTCTTCCAAAAAATTTCAAAAAGCTCTAAATAGAGTACAATGAAAAATTCTTAGTAATAACAATAATAATAATTACATAAATTTTGCATGCAAAAAACTAAATAAAGATTCAATGCAAAGCATAAGGCTTACTCTAGTTCCACCTTTGAAAACAAGAGAAAATAAATAAAAAATATTAATTACTAAATATAACACCCAATAAATCTATAAAGAAAAATAGAATAAAAAAATAAAAAAATAATTAACAATTAAATAAAAAGATTCAATAAAATAATCAATTAAAATCCCAATTAAATATAAAAGCTTTAAATAAATAAATAAATAAATAAGTAAACAAATAAATAAATAAATTACATTTAAACTCCCAAGAAGGCTCCAACAAATAATTCCTAATAAGTCGTTACATATCATGATAACACGATGAGCAAACATAAACTACTAAATATGGGTAAATAACCATTCATAAATCCCAAAATATTCCAAAGTACATCATCATCCATACAAGAATAATGTATCATTTGTCAAGATGTAATAACTGTTGTCTACCAGTATCATCAAAACATAAAACCATAACATTTACCCAAAGTATCATCAATGTATCTCAGCAAGTAAATGAATGTCTATTAATACATCAAAGTAAAAATATGTCAAGGAGGGACACTACAAATAGAATTGTAAAGAATAAATACTCTTGGGAATTAATAAGATGTGTATAAATAAGTATACATTAATTTAGCTTCAATAAATAAATAAATTTTTTTTTTGATAAAAGTGGATAGAAACACTGAACTATATAAAATTTTAAAAGTTTTTTTATAGTGTCTAGTTCAAAAAGCACTGAAGGGAAAGAACCAGTAAGAAAACCCTTTAGTATTGCTTAAGTAACACAAGTCTATTCTACCCAGTACCAAAAGCCCATTGGCATAGTACATCAAAAAACCCATCCCAATTACATAAGCTACATTATATATAAAGCAAGCCGCCATAGAAGGGAGATTAAAGTATGATCACTAAAGGATGCATATCCATTGCTGCCAAAAGACACCAGTTTGAACCACCCCTGTCTATGACACACAATTCTCCAACCGCTAGTTAGAATGATACCACATAGCAGAAATGAAACCATAATCAGACACCCTGTCAAAATAAACATTGTGATCAAGCATAGCAGAACCCACACCAAAGAAAAGTCACACCAAATAAGGAGGTTGATGAAGACAACAACTATGCCCTTCTTTACTTCAAGAATTCCAAAACCGAGGAAGGGATCTCATCCAAACTTACCTCCCACATATTAGCATCACTATTAATGGCTGAGTTAGCTAAGAAATCTGCAATCTTATTCACTTCCATATAACAGTGGGAAATCAAGAAGGAATAAAAAAAGTCTAATTTTTGTAAAATATGATCAAGTATATATTGTAATTGCCAACAATTCAACTTTTTTTTCATGACACTTTGAATAATAACCATAGAATCACCCTCAATTATCAAGTCCTTAATTCCCAAAGATATAGCCATATCCAAACCAAAAGACAAAGCAAAGAATTATGCACAATTGTTAGACTTGAAACCAATCGCATGACAATGAGCCTAAATAAATCTTACCTTATGATCATAAATTACCATACCTACCCCTGCCAAGCCAGGGTTCCCACGAGAAGCACCATCAAAATTCAATTTAAAGTGTCATTGTGGAGGAGGTTTCTAGCAAGCAAAATTTCTCTTACTTATAGCATTAGTCTTATTTAAAATAGATCCATGAGAAGGTAAGATTGATAACATTCTCCAAACTCGAGTTACCCTACCATCCCAATGAGAAAAAGAGGTATGGGTTTCCAAATTATTATAGATAAAAGACAAAGCAACTTCAGAGATGGAAGATTCAATCCTCAATAAAACCTCAGCCAAGGAAGAACTTGTTTGTTTAAAATTCCTATTATTATGCTCTAACCAAATATTCCAAATCACAATAGATGGAGAAATAATCCAAAGACATGCATAGAAAGATGAGGCTAACAAGAGAGGCTAGGCTCTAAAGTGGGAAAGGAAATCCTTACCAATAACAAAGGAAAGATTAAGATTTTCAAACAACCACTGCCAGCAAGCATAGGCAAAATCACAGTGAAGAAACAAGTGTGCAGAGGATTCTAAATTTTTATTACAAAAGACACAAGAAAATATTGTAGTAATACCCAACCTATCCAACCTCATTCCTATAAGGACTCTGTCCTGCACTACTAACCAAGCAAAAGCACCAACCTTTGGGAGGCAAGCCATATGCCAAAATAGCTTGTATGGCCAAGTAGATAAATCTTTAGCAACCAAGAGAGAATTATAGCAATCCTTAACTGTGTACTTACCAGAGATATTCCTTGTCCAGATAAGCTCATCGTCAGCATCAGAAAGAATTATTACTCTCTCCACCAACATCTTTTCATATTCCAATTTCACATTTTGATCAATATCTAGAAACTCAATTGATTTCCATTTTGCCACCTTAAGATTCCCACTATACTCAATTTCAAAATAATCAGCCACAAAGACACCCAAAGGGAAGAAAGAGTGGAAATTAAAGGAGACCAATCCCCCAAGTTCACCAGAGGGGGATGTCCATTCTAAACTTCCTCCCAAAACCTGATGTTTCTACCATTATGAACAATCCATGAGAGATGAGGTAAAATCAGTGATCTACATTTACTTAGAAAATTCCAAATAGCTGAACCAGACGGTAAATTAGAAACTTGAAAAACATATTCTCTTGGCCTGTTATTTAAATATTTAGCAAACATAATTTGTGCCCAAAAGGAGAATGATCTCTCATACAATTTCCAAACCAACTTAGCACCTAAGGCTAAATTCTAACTTTCCAGACTCCTAATGCCTGTGCCCCCAAGGTTTTTAGGCAAACAAACTTTATCCCATGCTACCAAAGGGAGTTTCTTCTTACCATCTTTATTATTACTCCAAAGGAAGGACCTAAGAGTATCTTGCAAACTAACAAGAGCGGCTTTCAGAGAGTGCAAAGCATACATGAGATAAATAGGAACATCGTTTAGGATAGACTTAATAAGAAAAATCTTACAAGCCAAAGATAACCATCTATGATTCCATGATAGGATCCTTCTAGAGATAACTGAAATGATCTTATCCCAAAACTCAACTCTATCCCGCTTAATGAACAAAGGTATACCAAGATAAGAACAAGGAAGATTTCCAAATGCAAATCCCCAAAAAATCTTCAATCTATCCTGAACCAATTGTGAAGCATGAAGGAAAAAAATCTTTGACTTATCAACATTGATTCTCTTACCAAAAAAGGATGCATAATTTTATATTATCCCCTTTATCACTCTTGCCTCACCCAAAGACGTCTGACTAAATAACAAGGTATCATCTACAAACAAGCAATGCGAAATGCTTTGTGGAACATTATGAATCCTAATTCCCTTCCAAAGCCCTCCTAGCTTAGCGGCTCTTATAGCCCAACTGAACATTTCAGCTAGAAGAATGAACAAGAAAGGAGACAGGGGATCCCCCTGCCTCAAACCCCTAGAAGAGGAGAAAAAACCATAAGGGGAGCCATTAATTGGAACTGAGAACCTTGCAGAAGAAATACAAGCACGAATCCATTTGACCCATGCCTTGGAAAAGCCCAATTTAAGTAGAACAACACACAATGCCCCCCATTCTACTCTATCATATGCTTTCATCATATCTAATTTGAGGCTCATGGCTGAGATTCTCTGAGTAGAAATAGAATGCAGAACCTCATGTGCCACTAAAGCTCCCTCCATTGTCTCCCTTCCTGGAACAAAACCACCTTGTTCTAAAGAAATGATCTTAGGTAAAATTTTAGCCAACCTTAAAGAAATAGCCTTGGTAAAAATCTTGTACAAAGTATTACATAAAGCAATAGGGCGAAAAATCAGCAAATGTCTTGGTAACCTCTTTTTTAGGAATAATTACAATCATTGTATTATTAAGCTCTTTCAAAATAGACCTATTCCTTCTAGTTTCCTCAAGGGCCAATAAAACATCATTTCCCACAAAATCCCAACATTTCTGAAAAAATAAAGGAGTAAAGCCATCTGGTCCTAGAGCCTTATCAGGGTTCACTGCAAAAACAACATTCTTAACTTCATCCAAAGAAAAAGAAGACATCAACATTTTATTATCTTCCGAAGATACCAAAGAAGGAATATTAGAAGAAATGTTATTATGAAGATCTCCATGCTCCGAAGACAACAGTGACTTAAAAAACCTAACTGCCTCTGAAGCAATATCCTCTTGTTCTGTTAAAAGGCTGCCATTTGGACACTCAATACAAGATATCCTATTTTTACTTCTCTTAATTTTTGTTGAAGAGTGAAATTTTTTTGTATTTCTATCACCATCTGAAAGCCGGATCTCCCTCGATTTTTGTCTCCAATAGATTTCTTCTCTAGACAAAACTTCTTCAAGCTCTACTTTTAGCAATTTTAGTTCATCAAAAACAAGAGGCACCATACCATGTTGAATCACATGTGAATTAAGACATTCAATCATATCTTGAATCCTCTATTTTTCTTGAAAGATGTAGCAAGTGATAACAAGAATCAAACGAATGTCATCTTTGTAATGGGAGACAAAATTACACCATACTCCATTCCCTCAACCTATGAATACCCCTTCTTGATCAATCATGATTTATATTTCTCAACACTACCATCAAGACAACACATTTTCTTGAACACACATTTTCATAACATAGGCTTGCATCATTCAAGCAAGAATAAAAAATCACATGTAGTATTATTCTTCAAATATGTCATCTCTTTATCCATGGATTTCATCCAGGAACTTTCATCACTCATACCCATAGCCTCTCTCACAATCCTAGGATCATCATTGTTAGTAATTGAAGAAAATATAACTAGAATCTAAAATTGAATAACCAAACCTATTTGGTTGTCACCTAATTCTTATAGACCTCCTCAAAGGTTGAGGTTGAGGTTCTTCATATTATTTTGAACTTTCAGAGCTACTAGATCTCTCTTCATCATAAAATCAGTTATGAGATCATAGTTCTTCTATCTTAGGGGTTGAAGGAAACTAAATTGCTTCCTTGTTTTACTTCTGCTCTACTTTGGCTATAGGTAAATAATGGAAGGTTTCATCTCTCTAAAAATAAAATATTTATGATAGATAAATTAATTAAAATCTAACACTAGATCCCAAAGCTTGTAGCCTTTACACCAACACCATAATTGATAAAGATGCATTTCACTACTTTGTTCTCTAACTTAGAACTCTTTTCACTCAAAACATGAGCATATTAAGCTTCACACCCAAATACTATAAGATGTTTCATTGAAGGATTATTTCCTGACAACACCCCCATAGATGTTTTATCAACAAGACTTTTTGATTAAGTGAAAAACAAGTTTTGAAGGGACCTCGAGATCCTTTACAACATTATATAAAAATATTGAACCGTATAGACCCACATAAATAAAACATTAAAAAAAAGGATAAAAAAACTAGCAAACAAACAAAAAGCCATCATAATAGAAAATAAAGCCCACCTCCAGACCTCCCATCTAGAGTAATGTACCGCATAATAGAAAATAAAAACCACCTCCAGACCCTCTTTATCACCTTGGGAGAGTAGTAGGTCTTACTGCCCTTTACCAATTTGGCCTTTTCAACCTCCTCTTTCAGAAATCTTTTGATGGCAAAGTCTGTGAGTTTTTTAGTCTCTGTAAAACTTCCTACCATCAAGGGCGAGACCAGTAATATTAGCAATAACACCCTCGTCGATATTCACCTTCCATCCATAAAATTAATCTTGTCATCCTTCCAATGTTTTTTAAAGATTCTAGTAATGGAGGGGTTCCAACCTTGTAGATGCTCCATGTATCCAGTCATATTACCAGCATCCAAAATCTCCCACACCTTAGGCTTTTGCTTCCATTCATCATAGGATAGGGGATCCATTCTCTTCCTCTTTCCTCCCATCACACCTCCAACAACACTAATCAAAACCTCCTTGATATCTAGAAACACAACAGATCTAAACCCAAGATGAGATATGATCTACAGAATTTAGAAACCCCAAGGGTAAAAGCAACAAGAAAAACCCAGAAAGCATGCGGGGTCTTTTCAGAATTAATCTTTGATCTGTGAATCAAATACCACCATTCTTAAATAATAATAACTTTATTCATTGGAGTGTATTTATCAGCAAGTGTTAATATAGGAGAACTATTTACTAAATAACATAAAATGGCTATAGCTTTGGCCCAAAAAAAATTAAGGCCAACACCACTAAGCATACTCCTAACCATCTCTATCAATGTCTTGTTCATCCTATCTATGACTTGATTTTGTTGATGGGTGTATGGATTTTTCTTATGCCTCTTAGTCCCATGGTCCTCATAAAACTTGTCAAAATATACCAAATAAAACTCACCACCATTGTCAATCCTCAAACACTTAATCTTTCTATAAGTCTAATTCTCAATAAGAGTCTCCTTTAACTGACTATAGACTTCAAATTTTCTTCTAAGAAAATAAATGTCCATCTACTATATTTATCAATCAATAATACAAAATACATAGATTTGGAAATTGTGTGGACATTAACAAGACCAAAAATATCAAAATGTATCAATCCAAAAACCTAGAAATTTTTTAATAAATAAAGTAAAACTAGACATATTTTTTCTTTCCATAAATGCAATGTTTGCAAAAATAAAACTCAATATTACAATAATCAAGCCCCTTTATGAGGCATTTATTTTTTAGGGTTTTGAGACCCTTATTACAAATTTGACCAATTTTTTGGTGCCATAATAATTTCTTCTTCACTAGAAGTTTCATGTCAAAAGCATTGGCACCCTTAGGTACCTATAAAGTATGACCCTTAGATGTAGAAGTAATATGTCTCTTCACATCTCAACTGATAGTGTGGATGAAGAATCTAGAGTCCTCTACTTTGACTCCTTAGAAAACCTAGTACACTGTACATTGCATATATCCAACTTATACAAGATGCCAATTCAAACATCCCTAGAAAGCACCATATCCCCTCTAGTCATCTTGCATGAACCTTGTGAGAAAATAATGTGCACACCCACATCACTTCATTTAGTTCCAAAAAGTAGGTTCCATGCCAAACCTAAGATATGTAGGACACCATCGACCCCATTCACTCTACCATCAATGAATCTAATATTTACTCTTCCACAATCAATAATCTTTAGATGATAATAATCATTGAGATACACCTTCACTCCATCATATTCTTCATAATTCATGAACCAGCCCCAATGTGAGCTCATGTGGAATGATTCACC
>NC_081414.1:657143291-657210262 GCF_030272615.1 Cryptomeria japonica
TGTTTTCTGACCTAACTGCACGAAGCCCGATGAGGTATAATGAATACTTAAAGCTATTGCACGGTCATTTTTTACTCACCAAGTTTTCAAGAAAGCAGAGCAAAGCAAATCAAAGGCGATCAAACCTCCTTCAAAGAAAATTCAAAGGTATTTACATCAATCACAATGCATTATCAAGATAGTTTACTGATCATATCAAGTTGTTATTATTTGTTAAGTAGAAAGCGTCTGCCATTTCAAAGTCTTCAAACCCTAAGGATCTTTTGTTAGTATTTATCTAAAATCTACAATGGCACCTAAGATCCAAAATCCCGTTGTTGTTGCGAACATCAAAAAGCCCTCACAGAAATACTCTTTAACTCCCAAAATTGCATCTGAACTGGATGACAAAACTGCATTTTCACTCATTCTGGATAGAGTTTTATTAGTCGAGGATGTGAGATTCTTTACTAAATGTCGAGTTGAAGAACTAGGTCATGTTGAAATCAAAGACACATATGATGAATTGTGTACCGATGGTAAAATGGATAGCAAATATGAACACATCAAAATCGAGGGATTGACTGAAGCCCTAACCTATCCCCGTGTCTTCAAACCCCAATGGGTCAAGTTTGTTCTGAGCAGAGTTCATGATGACTTCATGTGGCTAGAAGAGCAACCATTTAAGATCACCAAGGAAATCATTCATTTGATCACCAGTTACCCTATTTATGATCATGCTCGAGCTCAGAATATGATATCACAGAAGGAATTGATCAGTTTAACTGGAGTAGAATCTGATTGCAGGGGACTGAAATTGAACAATGTCACTAATGCAGAGCTAAAGTTTGCCATTAGAGTAATAGGTTATTGTTTCTTCCAATCAGCAAGGGAAAATAGTGTACCCTGTGTAGCAGTCGACTTAGCATATAAAATTGTAAAGAAAGGCATGAAAATTGATTTATGTGAGGTATTGTTGAAAAACCTATTTGAGAATCTCAATACCATCAGTAAGCCAAAGACTTGAACGATTTGGCTAATACACTAAAATTTGGATCACTTCTGGTATGCATGTTTTTCTATTTTGAAAAATTCTTTCCATCAGTCGATAAAGTTGTTTGGGAACTACACCGACCAATCACCCATCAAATCAATGACTTCATCAAGAAGCTAGGTGATAATTTTAATGATATTATGGATGATTATTTCAGCAAGTTTCAGGAGAAGATGCATAACATATATAGAATTCCACCCAAGTTAGTGGAGAAATACAAGGATGACATATGTTTTGAAGTGGACACTAATTACTGCTATGTTAATGTTGTGGAACCGAGAACTCAATATTTGCCACCTATGGGTTATGAGATTGATTTTGACATCACACAATAGCAGATAGATGCTTTTCTTACATTACCAAGGCATGCTACCAAGCTGAGGTATGGAACATATGAAGAAGTGAAGGAAAAAGTAAAATTGAGCATTGTAGTACCCAAAGCTACAAGGAAGGCAACAAAAATGATCAAGGCCTTAACAGAGAAATTTGGAGAAGGTTCTTCCTCCACACCTGTCAAGGGCACTATAGCCATTACTGAAGAGGAATCTGAAGCCCAAGAGGTAGCTATAACACTAAGCACCGAATTGCCTAAAGGGAAAGTTTTGAAAAGAAAGAAACATGATACATCCAAAGTGTCACTGACTCCTCCAGCAAAGCGACCTAACATGAGCATCTGCAAGATCATCAAGTAAGAAACCAGAGAATGTTGCCGCACCCAAGGTAACAAAAACTTACAAGAAATCTACTCTTAGACTCATTTTGACCAAAGAGTCTAGTGATACTGAATCTGAAGACAAAAACAAATTTCAGATTATTAAGAGTACAAAGGTAAAAGTACATAGTGTTGAATTTTTTTTTGCTAATCTGAAGCAATATGGTGGATTTGGATCATTCAGATATGTAAAATATGAATCCAGATTTGATGATTAAAAGAGACAAATAGAAGAAGTTGTCATCTGCACACTATTGAAATTCTGATTGGTCCCATTGGAAGTATGTAAATCTCTTCCAAATGAATTATATTTGCATATTGACAATAGGTGGAAGTATGAAATGTACTTAGAGAAACAGATGAGAGAAAGAAGTCTAGTACATCTTTTCCTAGACATGTTGGTAGACAAGAACACCGAACATCTGAAAAACTACCACACAAAATTCCTAGTCAAGCAAAGAGCCTTGAAATTGATGAATGACCTTTACTTGGATGTAGAGAATGAGACCAAAGAAAAATGACAAGAAATATTTTGAATCAAGATTGTTGGTGAGCAAGCTGAAGTTGAAATAGTTGATGTCACCGAGCAAGATCCCGATATCACCGAGCAAGACCCTGCTGACACCATACAAGTAGATGAAGATATCATGGATACCGAGGCAACTAAACAGGAAATGATAGAAGGGAATGCTTATGCCCAACTTGTATCTAGTGAATCATTTTTGGAACAAGTTCAGCCCTATCCTTCAGTCAATCAGCCTACTTCAACCAAGGTCCCTCAGGATACGAAACAAGGCACAGAAGGTCACAAGTCAACAACAGGAGAAGGTACTTCTCAAGAATAGACCTCTCAAGCTCCCTCTAGCATTGAAAATGTTAAAACTGAGACACCAAGCTCAGAGACACCAAAGGACACTACAAAGGCTAAAGAAACCGACCAAAGTGTTGCCTCTACTGAGCAACCTACCAAGGGTCAACAAGCCTCACAAGCCATTGTTTTAGTCCAACCGATGAAAGGTAAAGAAAAGAAAATAAAAAAGCATATTTTCAAATTAGATTTGTCAAAACCAATAGTGTTGCCAAATGTTGATATATCCAAATTAAAGGGGTAAGCACTCATTGAATTTGGTGAACTATGCAAAGCCAAAGCTAAACAGGACAAGCAAATGGCTATTCAAAAGAAAAATAAAGTACTTCAAAAGGTGAAAGCACTCTTAACCGATATGCTACCTGAAGCAACCGTGACAAAAGATGCCGCCATCCACATTCAACTAGATGAACTCCTAATGAAGATAGAGACATCTGGAGTAGATGCATTTGAATATTTGAGCAAGTTAAAGGACAAGGAACTCACTGCTAAAATGATTGAAGAGGTACAGAAAGCTATTTCTATTGGAAAAGTTAAACTTGTCAAATTTATTGCTGAGTTGACCCCTCAACTCAAGCACATTCTTTATTTATTTCAGGAACTCTATACATTTTCTTTATTCATTAAAGATATCAAAAATAAAACTGAAGTGATTGAGAAAGAGATCACCAATTTCTCAAATAAGTTGACCACTGAGCCACATTCCATTCAACATTTTTATACAAAGTTACAAAAGCTCATGGCTCAACAATTGGAACTCAGGAATGAAGAGCACAAGATAAGGATGGACATAATGACACTTCAAACATTATTCATTCCTCATCTTTCCTCCATCCAAGAACAGATCAACAAAGCTACCTCCCTATCCACTGAACAAGAGGGAAGCACCTTAGATGGACTAATTTCACTGTTAGCTGACATTACAACTTAGAATTCACTCATGGACGGTGTTAAGGATGCCTTCTCTACCGCTCTCACCGATGCCCGAACAAAGTACAAATCCATTTTTGACCAGTTGCCACCACCAAATGGTAACTAAGTTTTGATGTTTGTCAAAAAGGGGGAGTGAGTATCGTATCAAAGTATACAGGGGAATGTAGTATACAGGGGAAGTATACGGAGCAGAACAGAGCATATGCATAGTTAATTTTGACAAGAAGAGCAGTGAACTGACAAGTACACTAAGCAGTGATCATCAAACAGAACCAAGTACAGAATATTGATCACCGAGCATGCAAACTCAGAGTTTTGTACAGTATATTGATAATGGGAGTATATCTAAATATACTATTTCGTTGCCAAAAGTATATGCTGTCAGTTTTGTCAAAATTTTGTAAGTATATAGATTTTTGAGTTATGACTTTGAAAGTAGTTTTGTCAAACATCTCAACTAATGTCAAAAGTGGAGATTTTTACTACTTATTATAGTTTCCATTAGTCTTATATCCAAAGTCATTCTATATACTCTAGTCGGTTACTCCTATCGAAACATTCAGTCAGTATGCATAGAATAGTCGGTTATAGAAGAAAGTAGTCACAAAGCCCAGTATTCACTGAGCTGTCTACCGAGTAACATTACATGTCTACCAAGAAGAAACAATGATACACTGAGTTGATATACACTGAGTGAAATGTGTTACCAGATTCATTGAATCTAGACACACATGGGAAAACGTGTTACAGGATCGAGGAACATAGAACCGTTATCACATTAGAAATTGCACTTAAAGATTGTGTATCATTTTGAGGTCATCTAACCAATGAAATATTTTGTATAGTTATTCATTTGATAAATCATGTTTGTAAGAACGAAGCAATGAACTTGATCACCGATATAAGAGATCTATTTATACAGCATGGATTGAGATTAGATAGAGACATATAGAGGTGTATGAAGCAAGACATGTGTGATACATAAGAAAGCACTCAATATTATGACTGTTACAGAGACACAGAGGTCACCGAGAAGGATTTCAAAGAACAGTCAAAGAACAGAGTAAACAGAAGGGTTTACTGAGTTATTCTATGGGTTACTGAGGTATGCTATAAGCAAGGTAATCTCATTTTGAGCACATAGAATCTGCTATAACATTCCAGATGTAAAGTTGCAGATATTTGTAAAGATTTTATTGTAATATTTTGAAGTTGTAAGAGAAACCTTTAACAGGGTAAAAGGTTCTAACAAAGTCTATAAATTGTAAAGCCTTTAACCAGGTGCAACATTTAGTTTAAGTGTTGTAAAATCCTTTAGCAAGGTAGATCTAACGATCTTGATACTCCTAACAAGGTAAGCTATCAGAATAGCTGAACATGTAGCTCTAACTGAGCAACCTTTATTATTGCAGTAGTGAAGTTGTGGGTGCCATCCCCATCACAGTTTTTCTCTCTAAGCAAGAGTTTCTGTGTAACCAAAATATATATGTTATGGATTGAATCATGTATGATTGTTATTTATTTGTTTTAGCTTTACGTTATGTTACAACAATTTGTGGTTTATGCATAACAATAAAGATATTGTTGATAAAAGGATTTGAAGTACTGATTCACCCCTCCCCTCTCAGTACATTAGCTTTCCATATTGGGCCTAACAGTTCTGCTGAAAGTGAATCAAGAAACCATTGTTGCAGTCATGAAGATTTTTGAGAAAGAATAGTATGAGGATTGGACATTATCTAACTCACAGGGGCTGTTCTCTGAAAACAAGACAACATATCAAAGTGTTATTGCCCAGAACTAATTATTGAATTTTTAGAAAGGTGGCTCTCATTTACCTAGACCATTAACTAGGGAACATTTGATTAGAGAGGTATGGGATATTACCATCTTGCTTCATAGGATTAGAGGGAATCAAATGGCCTTGTTTTGGGAAGACTGGATGTACTTCTTTGTTCACACTATTTTAGATGATGGGAGATACATAGATTGGGTAGAGTTAATTGTTGAAAGGATGCATGAGAGTTTAAGTTGTACAAAAATTTCTATATTTCAGCTTACCCCATATACTATTTATCTTGCACTCGCCAATGGGTTGGCTTATATCATGAAAATTAGCAAAATGACATGAGGATATATGACTATCACCTACATTTGCAACAAAACAGAGCCACTAAAAATTATCACAAGCTCCATGATGTTTTCCTTGGGAGACTAGTGTTTGAATTGAAAGAGGATATCTATAAAAGGTTGACTAAGGAAATAATATAGTTTGTAAGCACATATGGGAGCTTCTATATTTAGTTCTCCAGATTCACTTATTTGAGGTTTGGTGGTTTTGAAGGTGAACCATATAAGTTGCCAAGCTATGTCTTTGAAAGGAAAGTTTTAACTAAAGTGTGTAGGCAACTTGCTCATATAGATAAGAAATACAGGTCGAAGCACCCAACATGAGTTTCTTTCCCCATTGAGTTGACTTATTACACTTGTAATGGTGTCTCGGATGCCCTGAATTTAGAATTGGAGTTCAAGAAGCTCAACTTTCAGTTGTATACTCCCAGATTTGATTTTGATGCTAAGGGGTTTGCAGTGGCTCACCTTACACTCAGAAAGGATTTTCAAGATATACCAAACCTAGAAGACTTTTGGGTAGATTGCATGGATGAATATGAGGTCCGAATAGGAGGTCACTTAAGACTCTCAGTACAATAGATTAAAAATTATGGCCTGAAGATGAATACTATAAATATTGTTGATGATGAAAGTGGTTTGCTTGATTCCCAGTTTGTTGATGATAGGCAAAAGGGAGTAATTTTAGAAATAGGTTGGGGAAAGAATGAAGAGGATCATATTCAAACCAGGATGTTCTCGGTTATCTGAAGAACAAAAAAGTGGCTTAGAGAATGAAGACTAAGTAGAAGTTCAACAAAAAGTTCAACCTCTCCCACTAAATTCATTGTTTCTAATCCCCTTGTTTCATCTTGTGCAGGTTCTTATAGGAGAAAGGAGAGGGTTGAGCAAGTAATAGAAAGAGTATAGAGAAAATAATATTAACAATAGGTAGAATCACTCATTCTAGAACTAAGAGCAGAAGAAAATCTTCCCCTGCTGATATAGTAATTGATCTTGAGGCCGTATCCGAGATGGATATTTATTTTTCAAATCCAAATGTGGGAGGATAGGATTTAGATGATGAGGGTGATAGTCAACAGGTAGGAAAATCCCTGAATGGGGTCACTACCTTTGTAATGAGGGATCAAAAGGAGGCAAAGACTAGTTCAAACAAATCTCTCACAACCTCAGGGCCAACATGGTTGGAGAACACATTAGCTAGTAAGAAAAGGAACGTTGTTCTAGTATCTATCCTGGTCGAGGATATTCTCAGTAAGTGTCTATGAAAGGTTTACAATGAAAAAGGTTAAATATTGTATCACAAATTAATTTTGATGAAGATATGTAGGTAATTGGACTGCAAAGATTGCCCATTGAAAAACTTATGAAACTATGGCTAATCCGATAGGTAAAGATTTCATGGTGGAAAAAGTGAACTTAGGGTCTGAAATGAAAGAGATAATGAGGCACATGGAAGAATACATTGAGGCCATCAATTATCCTAATCCATAGCCCATTTTTCAGGTTCCTACATCTTTTCACTCTAAGTCCCTCATCAATCAAAAAGCAATTAAGAAAATTCAAAAATGCAGATTAATGACAGACTTTGTTGTGGATTAGCTAGATGAAATTCAGAAAGTGGGAGGGAAATATTTTGTGGATCTAAATAAGGTTCACGATGATCCAAACACAGTAACAAAGGAATTGGAGAATTTAATTGTAAAATAGAAGAATGAAGAAGTTGATTGGGTGAAAAGGGCAGCTCAGATGAGAGAAGTACAAAAATATGGTGTAATGAGGTTCTTGTCAGAGAAGCCAGTTCCTACCTTGGATGAAAATATTTTGTACGTATGCCGATGAAATGTATAATTGAGAGATTTGTTGGTGAGATAGGCATATGAGGAATCTGCCAAATTAGTGAACCAACTTGTGGAATTGGTATCTTCCATGTGCATTGAGCTTCATTGCGTTGGTTTGAAGTTTTTAAAAGATGATGAAAAAACTCTAGAAACAATTGAGGTCATAACAAGGTCGTTAGAAGAGAAAATCAACCACATCAAAGAAGACAAGGGCTTGATTTCAAATGACATGAGCCTCATGTCTAAAATAGAATCCCTTCTTTTCTTGTGCATTTGAAGAACCTAGATGAGCATTCAGATAAAGTAGCGCAAATACATCATGAGAAGGAAGTATGGAAGCAAAGAATGACACATGTGGGGCTACCACATAGCACAATCATTCAACACATTGTCATTGCTTACACGGATTGGAAGAAGAAAGCAGTTATCAAAACTACTTAGGAATATTCTATGTTGTGATGTCTCTTTTCAATTGTTAGTTGTGAAAGCAGTTTTATTTTTTTGTTTAAACACTAGTTTCTCTAGATTTGCAGGGCGTAAATAGTTTGTTTTCCATGTTTCTCGTATGAACTGTTAGTTAGGTTGTGGCTATAAAAACTAATTTACTTGAATTTGATAAGGTCTGAGAAATTTTGGTGGTGATAGATGAGCAGACTTTATTTTTTTATGAATGTGTTGAATTTTAAAGGAAGGCATTTTATCAGTGAATAGAAGGATACTTATTCTGCAGCTTTCAAATCTATGTGTTTGAATATCAACAAAAAATCTCTATTGAGATATATTCATTTATACAACATCTGTTGCTTCTTTGATTATTCAACTTTTATAAGTTTGTGAATGAATTTAATAAGTAGGTTTATTGTTAATTTTGCATGCATGTTCTGACCCCCCTTATCCTTTGAGACATGAGTGAGACTCGATCAGATCCATGTTAAGAGGAAATTTTTTGAGAAGAGAAGCTATTTTGGTTGTAAAAATGTGAGTTTACATACTTAATATTTATCTTAATAGAATTCATGTGGTATTGAATTATGACTGTGAATGCCTTTACTCTCTTTCTGGTTATAAGTGAACTTAGAATTGTGTATGCTTAAAAAAAAAATCATTGAATATCATATGGGAAGCTGTACTGTTATGTAGAGGGTGAATTATTCATTAATTTACCCAACCGTTGGTTCAATTTGTCTTTTAACAAATAAGGGTAACACGATCAATCATCATAAAATTAAGACAAGACAAATCTATTAACCAATAGATCTTATAACATCCAACAGAGAGAAAACAATCCCTTTGGTTGGTTTCTATTATCAAACCGAACTCATGAATGTGAAAAAATATGGGCTCGTGCAGACTCTAGAACTAGAACAATTTAGAGAAACCTTTGCAAAGTGCAATCGAAGTTTGGTATTCTTTCTCTACATCTTTGGAGGTCTTGCGTCATCCCACCCCTTCAATCTGAAAGACTATGTCATCTCAAAAGGGTTGGTGGGGCGACAAGACATTGGGGTCGATGAGCAGGGGGTGGAGCTGGACGGGAATGACTGGGAGCTGGGAACATGGGATCTGTGGTACCCAAATGAAGAAAAATATATTGTGGAGATTGCGGAAGGCCTTGCTCATGTGGGATGCAATGCAGAGTGCCCTATGGTAGAATACACCCTAGCTACATTGGAAATACGAAAGAATGAGGCAGACTCAGAGGAGGATTCAAGCTAAGAATGCGACTAAAGTTTTGTTTATGTTGTGTAGCGGAAAAAGTGACACTAAGCAAACATGCCCTAATCTCACTTTCAATCACACACTTGTGGAATACGAAAGAGCCTAGAGGTATCACACAATTGGCTACTTCTTTTTGTGGAAGAGAGAGCCACGGGCTACCTATTAGGATTTCTATTCCTTTGTTGCAAATGATAGATAGAATGATGCAAGTTCAACTATTAACCCTAAAGTGTAAGTATGAACTAATAAAAAGATTGTAGAATTGAGATTAAACAATGGAAAGCTATAAACACAAGGACAAGATAAGAATGCAGATGCGTACCTCGAGTTAAAATCTAAGTGAAAATGTTCGAGACGGGGGCGCAGGCACCACTGACTTGATTCTGCACCTGAAACTGCTCCTTTTGGCAACCTGAAAGCTGTCGAAAAGTGCTGAAAACTGTTGTTGTCTGAGGGACCAGGGCGCCCAGCGCCCCTGTCCTAGGTTTCTGCTCTACAATTTGGTGTGAAGTTCTGTCTTGGTCCGCTTCCGTCAGATCTGCAATTTGCGGTGTCGTTCGAATCCCAAAATCTGCACTTATATCTGAAAAGGTATGGTGGGCGGCTATATAGGGTTTTGCCTTAGTCAAACCCCCGCTTTGGTGATTTCCACCTCCACAGATAGCCAAGTTGTATTGTAAAAGTAATGTGTGTGTGCAGACCTTGTGTGTGTGCAAGATCCTAAAATGCAAGTAAGCAAACTAGAGCAACCTAGAAAGTAAACCCTAATTGCTTGTAAATGATAATGTAAATGCTCCAAATGATGCAAAGTGATCTAAAGCATGAATACAAATTATATAATGAGGCTTATGCAAAGACATGAAAACAACATGAAATCATACCCAACCCCAAGGGAGGGGTACAAGCCAATCTTCAGTCGGTGATCCCCTATTGCTCTTCAATGTCTTCAAAGCCCTAAATGGATGAATGAAATTGATGAATGCTTGATGGATGGATGTTGAATGTTGTTGAAGTCTTCAAAGATCTTCTCTTTCGCTGCATAGAAGGTCCTTTTTTAGCTAAAATCCCCGATCCTTTCAAATGAAGAAAGAGAGCTCTTATGTATAAACCCTAGGTCTTAATTTCAACTTTTGGCCAACCTAGAGATTGAATCTCCCACCAATTTCTTGGGGTTAAGCTTTATTTTATGACTGGATCGCGCTCCTAAAATTTTGGGAAAAATGTCCGGGACCGTGTGCACGCCGGGCGCCATGGTCCCAACAACTTTTCACCAAATTTTCAGGGCCGTCGGATATGATGATTTTAGAGTGAATCCCGAAGTTACAGCTGATTTCAAGATGTTTTGACCCCCGAAATCAAGCCCCCAAGTTCAAAATAGGACCTAATTAGGGTTTTTGATTAAATGATGTATTAGAGAAATAAAATGAAAGGGGCACACTTTAATGAAAAGGGCCCAACTTTATGATGTGGGAGATGATAAAATAGAACCTTAGACCTAATTAATTTAATTAATCAAGTGCTAAAGGGGAAATGCAATGCAAATTGAAAAATGCGCCAAGGCAGGTGCTAAACTAGGTGTGAAATTGTACCACCGTAGCAAGAGCGTACAATTTACGACACTACATTTAGCCCCCACTTTAGCGGTCATATGAACACTACGTGCATATGCAAGCTAAAGTACAAAAATGTAAACATTATTTGAAAAAGGATATATTCATAAGTCTGTCGAACGAAGCCCCCAGCGGTATCTGCAGTACACAGTTAGGAACCACAACCTACAAAACCACATGTTAGATCACAAAATCACCTAATGCTTACTAAGGAAGGTGATGAAAATTCAAGGGTAGCTATATGCCCCCCCCTATTTCGGCTTGCTAATTTTAGTGAGTTGAAACAGGGTATCATGTTTACCACTTCGAATTGTTAAAGAATATTGATGACAAATGCTCACAAGAAGATTTGATATGAGATCAGAAACTAATGGAGATTCATTTGGTAAGAAAGAGGACTAAATCTCAATTCCAACACAATAAAGAGTGTGAGGATTTGAGAGTTCTCTAACACAAGATGAAGGATGTAAATGGAAACAAAATGCAAAGAGAAGAAAAGAAAGGAAAAAAGCATGAATACACACATTGGTGATCCATGAGGAGAATAGTGAGAGAGAAAACATGGACTTCTCGCCCCTAGATCTTGTCTAGGTGATCCATGGGAAAAGGACATGGAAAACTAGCCCCTAGAGTCTGTCTAGGTGATCCATGTAAGGGAGGGGAGTGAGAAAGTCTAGCCTTATGCTGCTAGTTCCACTCAACCTCATGCATGTGTGTGTATGGGAGGTTAGAAGCACCTCATAGGAGTCTATGCCCGAGTATGCTACAACCTGTATATGTATAGTACAAAAGCGTGACATCTCGCTCTAAGAGTCTGTGCTCTAGTTCCGAGAATAATCACCTTGCATAAAAGAAAAATGGAGACATCTCGCTCTAAGAGTCTGTGCTCTGGTTCCAAGAATGACCCATTGCTCAAAAAGTGTAATGTTTATGTCATAAGCAAAGTAGAACAAGGATACCTACCTTCATCACAAAAGAAGATACCCCAAAAATGCAACAATGTCATAGATCCAAGCAAGAGAGTTTTGCACTCTTTAAGCAAGGATAAGGTCAATGAGAAGGACTTACACAATCTTCCAGGGAGAGATTTAGGCATAAACAAAATGTACTACATACTCACATGAGTTCATGCAAGCAAGACATTAGTGTATGTAAAATGCTCCTCACAAGAAGTGGGTAGGATAAGACAGAGAATACACATCTTCTCCCATATCTAGGAAAAGAGAATTCTAAAGCAAAGATGATCAATATTTCCACACCATTACCCCAAAGGGAAACTTTAGCCATAAAAGGAAGAGATGTATGAAATCACTCTTGTCCCCATAGGAACAAGAGATAACATAAAAAAAATTAGGCTATTATGTTGCTTCAAAAATATGATTGCACTTGAAATTATACCATCATGAATGACAATGAGCCCCCAGTAAATGAGCTACCAATGTCACATAATGATGAGCAACATAATAGCCATTAATGTTATTTAAAGACATGATAGATTGGATGAGGTATTTGAATATGACATGCTAAATGCTCAACTATAAGTGAGATCAAAAACATGTATAAAATGATAAAAATTGAAGAAGAAAAGTCACAAGAAATCTTAGAAGAAGGATGAGTGTAATTTATTAGAGCCTTATCCCTGGAGGAAAGGACTTTATGATGAATAGGAGATAAAGATTCATAAGTGGATTTAGAAATTTGAGGGGAGTCATAAAGAGATTTGTTCATCGCCAATATTTCCTTATGAGGGGAATGAGAGTTGATAGAAGTAGAAGATGATTTAATTGAAGTGAGATCATCATCATTACTAAATATAGCATTCACATTGAGAGATGGTCTTTGAGATGCTTTGGTGGGCTTAGAAAGATTATATCCAAGTCCAAATGAATATTTATGCATGTTAAGTTCTAAAGGAACTTTAATTCCGTGTTCATTTGTGCCACAACCACTTCCACTATAGCCACTCTTAGCCAAAATGTGAAAACCACGACCATAACGATTAGCCATTTCAGAAAGGAAAGGTGGTTTTCATAAGACAAAGAATCAAATTCTTCAGAATTAGAGGTGTGAGGAGAAGAAGTTTGAGAACCCGCCACAAAATTATTGCTCATAGGTTCAGGTAAGACTAATTGATCTCTAGTTTCTTCCTTCTTTTTAACTTTAAGCTCTCTAGGAGGAACCCTATACTCACCTACAAAGGTGGGATTAAAATCAAGAGATCCCCAATCGTCTTCTGCAAGAACCTTCTCAGGATCAAAAGCCTTTTCATGTGTAGATTTAAGTTGAGAAGAATCTTCTTCAGGAACTTCAGACTCATCCAAAGAATTTTGATTATCAGAGGGTGATGATTCATCCATAGGTATCTTGTTTAACGAGTCATCACTAGAAGAGGAAGGCTTAGAAGAACTCCCTTTGGAAGTAGATGTTTGCAAACAAGCTTGAAAATTAGTATCACCTATCAAGGTATATGTCTTATTATTTTAAATAAATTTAACTTGTCTATGCAATGTAGAGGGGACAGCCTGCATACTGTGAATCCAAGGTCTCCCTAATAACAAGTTGTATGTTAGATTTCCTGACATAACATGGATAGGAGTAGGCAAAGTAATAGGTCCCACTATGATGGGTAAGGTGATAATACCTAATGAAGACTTAGCCACATTATCAAAGCCTCGAATGGGACAAGAGTCAGGCTCAATAAGGGATGTATCCACAATCATCTTATGCAATAGATTAATGCTACACACATTAAGGCCAAAACCATTATCTACCAATGTTCGTCTTATAGCAGTGTCATTTATGATAACCACAATCATCAAGGGATCATATTGATGTTGAATTTCACTAGTAGGCAACTCATCTTGAGTAAACACAATTTGAGCTTTAGGATTCATCACAGAGTTAACCAAAGACACTATATTACTAGATGTATTAGGTGGAGGAACATTCAAATCTTTCAAGGCATCTTGTAACATTCCATGATGAGCGGAAGAAGTTTGGATCAAATCCCAAAGGGATATCTTAGTAGGGGTAGCTTTAAGTTGTTCTATGAGATCATAGTCCTTACTAAGCATTTGTGAAATACAAGGAGCTTGAGGAAGAATAGGTTGGGAAGGAGGAAGTGAAGTTGGGCTAACTGGAGGAGGATTAGGTTGCCTATTGTTTCTTGTGTTATAGGTATGAGCAACCGCATTATAACTCTCTCTAGTCAGTTGCTTAGCATACTCATAAGGGCTCTTAGTAGAATAACCTCCTTGCACAATAAGAATAGGTTTCTTAGGAGTGCAAAAAGAATCATTAGCATAACCACCTTGAACCACTAAGATAGGCTTATTTAAAGGTTGAGAATTTTGAGAAGGACAAGCACCTTGGACAGTGAAGAGAGGTTTGTTAGGTGTTTCATTCACACGTATCAAATTGATTGAGGATGGTTTAGAGGAATGAACAAAAGTGTTGGAAGAATTGTTGATAGTCTTCTCTTGCACTAAAATCTCATCACGGATTAAATCAATTTTAGGAGAGAGACAAGGGGTAGGCATTGATGTTCCAGTAGGAAAAGTAATACTAGGAAAGGTCATATCATCCTCTATCATCAAAGGATCTACATGGGGAATAAACTCTCTAGGAGAAGGATCAACATTACTCTCTAAAGTCTCACTTTTGAGAGGAAGATCTTTGAAAGAGATGTTAACCATCTTGCTTTGAACTAGGGTATCCTTATGAGTAGAACCAAGTTGAGGAGAGGGAGACGCTTTATTTTTAGAGGGAGAATAATTGAGATTCAAGGAAGGTGAGAAACTATCAAGGGAGTTTTCAATCTTGATTTCATCTCCTTTGGCTAGGGTTCTCTCATGGGGAAGAGAATAATCTACACCTTCTTCTAATGGTTCATCCCAAATAGTGAGGTTGTTGAAAGGAATGTTTGAAGTATTGTCAATTTCGGGAGAGGAGATAACATTGTTTATTAATTCCTCATCCTTAGGAGGGAGAGCATCAATAGATGTGTTAAACTCATCCTCTTTCCTCAAAATATGTTCAATATGATCTTTAGGGGAGAGAGAATTAAGGAAATTTCTTATTATTTCATTTTCTTTCTCTAAGGGATGCTTATTGGTAAGACAAACTTTAGGAGAAGGGTAAGCATTTATCATTAATTCATCATCTCTATTGGGAATTTTGTTGGAAAAGGAAATACCATCACTAGGAAATGTACGGATAATGTCATCTTCTTGCACAAAAGGATCCTCATGAAGGGAGTGTTTTTTAGGAGGAACATGAACATATTTCTCCAAAGATTCATGCTTAGGAAGGAGATCTTTGAAAGAAGTGTTCATAACCTCTTGTTGCACTAACTTGCCCCCATTGGAAGGACCAACTTTAGGAGAAAATAAGTCAATGTCCATCAATACCTTTTCACTTAGAGAGGCATCATGTAGGGAAGGTGAAGTAACATTAAGAAAGGTGTTTATAATATCATTCTCTTCCTCTAGGATAGCTAAATAGGAAGGGCACATTTTAGGAGAATTGTCAAGATCACTCTTAAAGTCTTCATCCTTAGAGCATGGGAGAGTCTCAAAGGGACTGGTAGCAACTCTTTTAGGTACTAAAATGTTGTTATAGATGGGGGGAGGTTCTTTAGGAGAAGGAAAAATTGAAACAAGGGAAGCTAATCCATTATCACATCTATGAAATGAATGCATCATGACAACAATTTTCCTCTTTCAAATGATAACACATGCAAAATAGAAAGAAATGTTCAATGCAAGCACTTAGAATGTAGATTTAGAAAATGAAATTTATGATTCAAATGAGTTCCTAAATCAGATTTGAAATTATTGATCCCAATTAAGCTATCCACAAGTTCAACTTTGAATTGAAAAATTAGGGTTTTAGCAAAAATTTCCTCTAGATTTTTGAATCTTGCAAGAAATTAAAACTTGTAAATACAAATTTGAATTTGAAATAGCATAAACACTCAAATTTGAAAACATAGATCAGAATTAGAGAAGATTGGAGTTCACGTCGGGTTCACCAAAATGTGTAGGGGAAAAAGTGACACTAAGCAAACATGCCCTAATCTCACTTTCAATCACACACTTATGGAATACGAAAGAGCCTAGAGGTATCACACAATTGGCTACTTCTTTTTGTGGAAGAGAGAGCCATGGGCTACCTATTAGGATTTCTATTCCTTTGTTGCAAATGATAGATAGAATGATGCAAGTTCAACTATTAACCCTAAAGTGTAAGTATGAACTAATAACAAGATTGCAAAATTGAGATTAAACAATGGAAAGCTGTAAACACAAGGACAAGATAAGAATTCAGATGCCTACCTGGAGTTAAAATCTGAGTGAAAATGTTCGGGACGGGGGTGCAGGCACCATTGACCTGATTCTGCACCTGAAACTGCTCCTTTTGGCAACCTGAAAGCTGTCGAAAAGTGCTAAAAAATGTTGTTGTCTGAGGGACCAGGTCACCCAGCGCCCCTGTCCCAGGAACCAGGGCGCCCAGCACCCTTGTCCTGTCAGGACCAGGGCACCCCACGCCCCTCTCCTAGGTTTTTGCTCTGCAATTTGGTGTGAAGTTCTATCTCGGTCCGCTTCCGTCGGATCTGCAATTTGCGGCGTCGTTCGAATCCCGAAATCTGCACTTATATCTGAAAAGGTATGGTGGGCAGCTATATAGGGTTTTGCCTTAGTCAAACCCCCGCTTTGGTGATTTCCACCTCCACAAATAGCCAAGTTGTATTGTAAAAGTAATGTGTGTGTGCAGACCTTATGTGTGTGCAAGATCCTAAAATGCAAGTAAGCAAACTAGAGCAACCTAGAAAGTAAACCCTAATTGCTTGTAAATGATAATGTAAATGCTCCAAATGATGCAAAGTGATCTAAAGCATGAATACAAATGATATAATGAGGCTTATGCGAAGACATGTAAACAACATGAAATCATACCCAACCCCAAGGGAGGGGTACAAGCCAATCTTCAGTCGGTGATCCCCTATTGCTCTTCAATGTCTTCAAAGCCCTAAATGGATGAATGAAATTGATGAATTCTTGATGGATGGATGTTGAATGTTGTTGAAGTCTTCAAAGATCTGCTCTTTCCCTGCACAGAAGGTCCTTTTTAGCCAAAATCCCCGATCCTTTCAAATGAAGAAAGAGAGCTCTTATGTATGAAACCCTAGGTCTTAATTTCAACTTTTGGCCGACCTAGAGATTGAATCTACCACCAATTTCTTGGGGTTAAGCTTTATTTTATGATTGTATCACGCTCCTAAAATCTCAGGAAAAATGTCCAGGACCGTGCGCACGCCGGGCGCCATGGTCCTGACAACTTTTCACCAAATTTTCAGGGCCGTCAGATATGATGATTTTAGAGCGAATCCCGAAGTTACAGCTAATTTCGAGATGTTTTGACCCCCAAAATCAAGCCCCCAAGTTCAAAATAGGACCTAATTAGGGTTTTTGATTAAATGATGTATTAGAGGAATAAAATGAAAGGGGCACACTTTAATGAAAAGGGCCCAACTTTATGATATGGGAGATGATAAAATAGAACCTTAGACCTAATTAATTTAATTAATCAAGTGCTAAAGGGGAAATGCAATGCAAAATGAAAAATGCGCCAAGGCGGGTGCTAAACTAGGTGTGAAATTGTACCACCCTAGGAAGTGCGTACAATTTACAACGCTACATATGTGTGTCGATATTTGTTGTTTTACTTTCTATTTTACCTGTGGTAATATGTAATAGCAGAATACACTAGTATGATAAAAAATAATAATAAATTAATGGTTGTTATTTATCCAAATTTATTCAATACATTGTGATTGGTAATCTTCTTCGTTATTGTTTATGCGGAAATATCATTTATTTTTTATTTATGGTCCTAATTTATTAAGTACATCTTCTTCCCACCAACTTTCCCATTGGGTTACTGTTCGGACCACCCACCCCACTAACACCGACAAATTGATTGTTTGCCTATAAATTGGACATTGAGGTTTAGGTGGCTCCAATCTAACTATACACTTTAAAACTAAGAGTGTTGGAGACACTCAATAGCACTAGTGAATTCTTATTGTATCAGTTGGGGGAAATGGATATGCCTATCAAGCTTGATTTGATGAAACCACAGGGATCATTTCTAGGAGAAGTAATTGATAAGAAGTTAAGTGGTGTATTGCAGAATGACCACATATACATTATGCATCTGGTGAAGCAAGTTCTAGGTTTGGATTTTTTACTGACCCATAATAGGCATAGGGTCAGCTCTGACATCCTATCTTTTTTCGTC
This sequence comes from Cryptomeria japonica, assembly GCF_030272615.1. Classification (NCBI taxonomy): domain Eukaryota; kingdom Viridiplantae; phylum Streptophyta; class Pinopsida; order Cupressales; family Cupressaceae; genus Cryptomeria; species Cryptomeria japonica. The sequence goes on from NC_081414.1 coordinate 657,161,440, forward strand.
GCCATGCTCTTATATGTGGGGGTTTCTAGGGAATGGGCAAATAATCTAACCTAGATGTTGATTGAGCATAAGTATCTGAAGGGATTTGATGCTTTTCTTGACAATATGGATGGGGCACCTAGGGAACTCATCATTCCCCTACTAGGCAACTACTACTATGGGGGACCTCAGGTGGTAAAACACCCAATTGTGTATACTAAACAATTGGAGTTGCTATAAGGTTGGTGGGGTAACATAAGCATGAACACCAATTTTCTCCTCTGTTTGGCCAAAATTAAGGAACCCGAATGGGATGATTGGTAGTGGGACTATCTAACCAGTGAAAGGTTTCTTGATGAATTAGAATTCGATGAACAAGATGTTGAGGAGATTGTTGGACAACTGGAGCTAGGAGCAGAGAGGAGTGGATTTTTCAAGACCGACAGGACGTAAGGGATGTCACAAGAGGGGAAGCCCATGCCAACTACGGAGAGGACTGCCTTTTCATCCTACTTGCCAACGAAGTCAGGGCCAGGCTCACCCAAGAAGAATGAGAGGTTGTGAATACTGCAATGCCAAGGCGCCGATGAGCCCAAAATGCTTGAAGAATGGGGCACTAAACCACTATCTGCATCTGGTTTAGTTCTACATTTTATTCTTTTTCTTACTGGTAGACTAGTACTCAATTAAATTACTCCTATCTTATAGACTATAATTTAGCCTCATGGGTCTTTTAATATTAGAGGTTTTGGAAATAGTCCTCTGTATATTGTTACTATTCGGAAAGAATACATGAAATGGAATATATTAATATAAAACAATATTCTTTATACATATTCATAGGTTTTGTTATCAGAGTATTCTTATAATTTCAGTTATGTATTCTTTTGTTGTGTATTTTAGTTATGAATATTGAAATCTGCTCAGTGCGACAAAACATTTAAGAGTTTTATATTTCTATAAATAGTTCATTGTTATTCAACAACACTGCAGTAAAGTAGGCATTGGGCCTTGGCCCATCATGATTAGAATCTAGTATTCATGACAAGTGGCTATTATTATAATATTATCATCAATGTTATCTAATGATGTGTAAGCATTCTATATTGGTATAAAGAGTTCATCGTTATCCATCAACACTACAATAAAATAGGCATTGGGCACTGGCCCATCATGATTAGAACCTAGTATTCATGGCAAGTGTCTATTAATAGGATGTTATCATCATAGTTATCTAATGACATGTAGGAGTTCTATATTTCTATAAAGAGTTCATCATTATTCATTAACAGTAAAGAGTCATTGATTTTTTGCATATTTTTAATTTTCATTTAATAAATACATGTAAACAAGAGACTAACAAAATATGTACTCAAACACAATTTTGTTATTTTCATCAAATTTGCAACAAGGATAGATGAAATGAGATACAAAAATTAACTCCAACACCTTGAATTAAGCTAGTATCTGTGTATTACTCCATTAGGACTTGAATTCATGAAATACATGATGTATTGTGACTGAATTTGACAAATGCATTGTAGATCTAAGAAAATGTTACCTTACAACATATCTGAAATGTTTAAGCAATTTAATTGAGTCCTTTAATCATAGCATAAACATAAAATACATACAACACAACAATGTAAAGAATGAAACAAATCCCGGATTCAATTCCATTCAAAAGATAATAGAGTCACACAATGGAAAAAAATAAATTATATTTCATTGATTCAAAAGTTATCTCTATTGTAATACAAAATATATGTCAATTCTTCAAATTCTGCAAGAAATTTGACACAAGACTCATTATAATTGCTTTGCAAATTGACATTACATCTTTCTCATTTACTTGGATATGTTACTAGATCCTAGACTCAGAGTTCTAAACATATGACTTAGACTAGATACTTTAGAACCAAGAGTTTGGAACCCTATCTCATGGCCTTGAATTACCTTGAGACTGCTCCTGGTGGTCCTTGTGTACTATATCTCGTTAGGTCCAAAAAGTGGGCTGAAGGTGCTAGCTACTACTTCCTTGGAAATTGGGATGATGATGGGTGAAAGTTGTTAGTAGCCTTCCAAAAACGGCACTGTCACTCCAAAATTGTAGGGGGACAAAAAGGTAAAAAATAGCAACAAGTCTTCCTCCTCATCTAAGCTTTGTTGGAGGATGACAAAAAATTGGTGTACCATTCATCCATCTTCCTAACTGGCCAATCAAAAGGCTTTATGCCTTGCAACCTATTCATTATAGTCTTAGTTGCTTGAGGTGGGACCCCTACCGCATCAACAATATACTTTTGATACAACCCATCCACATCCATGATCCTATCCAAAATTGTAATATAGGAAGCCTCTTGATCTGGATTAGATTCCAATGCTTCGAGGAAACTTGCTATAGACTTTTCAAAATCTACACGCCAGAAGTCCAAGTCCTTAATGTGATGCATTGGTGTCAAAATTGATGGAATGTCCCACCATTGTAGCCCCTTGAGTGATTCAAACCTATCACTCATTGCTTTCTTTTCCTTCTCAATGATTGGGAGCTCCTTGATTAATTGATTATGGTTTTTCCATGTCACTTCAATTTCCTTTGCTTCACTCCCTTTATTTTGAGATGATGCCAAAAAGATATCCTTCAATTGCTTCCCCTTTGGAAACCAAGTAGCCCTAATAGGCTGAAAGAATAAAAGAATGGAATCCAAATCACTGTCAATCTTGGTTAGAGAAGAATAATTAGCATGGACTTCCTCTAATTTGTTCATGACTCTACTGGCTCACTTCAAAATTGCAGCCTTTCTAATCTCATAATAATTCTTTGAAGCTTCCTCTTTGGCTTCTTGTAGCTCCTTTGTGGCCTTCTCTAACTTTTCAGGCCTTATTCCTCCTAAGGTCCATATCTTAGCTTTAATCAATTTTTATTTCAATTTGTAATTTAAAATGAATAATGAATGATAACTATGATTAATCTTGGCCAAATTGTCCTTGAGAACAATGTGCTTTGTCTCTAAATCTTGTACCACTATTTGAGTGAATTGGGTTGCATGGGAAGTCAGAGAAACAACCTCTCCTGTAGTGGTGTCACTGCCTGTCATCAAAATTGCTTCCCCCCTCTGTTGTTCTAATCCAAAAGGAACAATTGGCTGATTAACATTTGATCCTCTAGCCAAAACTCCAAAGACTTTGATATCTACATTTATCCCAGACCCATAGTTCTCATATTCTTTAACATACCTTGGGTCATTTTGCCTTATTACTTGGTCTAATAAAAATATTTTTCTATGGTCCCATCCTAGGACTAGGAGCATGCCACTTTTAGCAACCATTTCCCTTACCTCCTCAGGGATACATTGAATATTGTAGGGGTCCACATTTATTTCTTCCCCCTAAGGTGCATTTCTCAACTTTTCCTTGAGCCAAAAATATTTGAATTCATAGGAATTCACAAAATTATCATCTGACATGAACTCCCTTGAGGCAACCACTCTCTCATCATCCACCTCATGTATAGGTATTACACTAGGAACCAAATCTCTATCTGTGTCATCGAGTTGCTTTGCCGCTTCATCCTCATTGAAAAAATCTCTAGGAGGGGAAGGGGGAGGCACATTAGGCTCATCAGTGTTAGGAATATCTACAAAATCTTAGATCTTTGTTTTTCCTTTCTTTACTCTTCTTATCTCTCCCATCAATGGCCTCCTATCTTTGGCTACTACTTTGTAGGACCCAGGTTTCCCCTCTTCTATGATAACCACCCCTTTTTTGGAAAATGTGGGGATATCAACAACGAGATGCTCCTGAAAATTTTCTCCCTTATTCTTGGCTTCCTTCCTCTAGATGTCCTTTTGAATTATTTCATCAGCATGTCGGAGGAGAATGATCATTATGGCAATGTCAGATTGGAACTCCTCTCTATAAAGCCCCTTGTAGTTTTCATCCTCTACCATTCTCTCCTTCTCTATCCTTTTTAGTAGCTCCCATTTCTTCTTCCTTTGGATGACCTCACTTGGCAGAGCATTCCTTAATAGGTCTTCTATTTCATAAAATTGGTGATGGTAGCTTCTTTCTTTGAGTTTATTTAGCCTTAAATTTCCTATGTATCCCTCACGATCATAATTTATGGCTATAGCTACCTTAAGCCTGTAATTGTTGATCGAAAAATCCTTGATCTTCTCTAGATTATCACATCCAATGTTGAATTCATTAAAGCTGGCAGCTTTAGGGAGAGGCTTCCCCTTTCTTTTTGGGATTTGATCTTTATCCACCCATGTAATTTGCCACATGAATTCCAAAAATTAAAGCCTAGGATATACAAAAATTGGTAACCTATGACGAGCCTTCTCAAAACCATAGCACCTTATAATTATACAGTCATCGTAGAAGAAGAAGTCTCCAAAATTATTGCTAAAAGCCCCTTCTACATATTGTAAATTTTGATCCTTGCAGGATTTGATTCTTAATACCTTAATTATGTGTGAAGGAAGCCTTGTTATTACAACATTCAACATATTTAAAACCCTTTTGACAAAATAATCAAAGATTAAACAATAATCTCCAGATCTAAAGCCCTTGTCCCACACTTGTGTCCATCTCTAAATAGGCCATGGTAATCATGTTTGTGGATCTAGCATTCTGATGTTCATTTTTGGTGACCATGTTGACCTGTTATGATAAAAAATGAGATGGCACACCAAAGAATAGTGCTTGAAGTTCAGTGCAGGTGTTTCATCATTTTCTTTTATTAGGCTCTCATATAACTTTGTTTGGAGAATTGTAGCAAAGTCAAAAAGTTCATTGGTGGATGAGTGTCGGATGGAGACTACCAACATCATGTAATTGACTAGCAATAAGGTGAGCCCATAATATTCTCCTAGGACCTGGCATAGGGCATAATATGTCCTTACAAAATAAGTTTCAAACTTATCCAGTGCAAAAGGCTTAGTCTCAGTGGGCAAGATGTGGCTTGGAGAAAATTTGGTGAGCCTTCTCAAAAACATAGGTAGATACTCCCTCCTGATTCTCCCCTTGTTCTTCTCATACATTCTCACCAAAGCCTGCTTGTTGATCCCCTTAATGTCTGCCCCATCCAACTCAAAAAATTCAGTCATATCCTTCTGAGAGATATCAAAAATAACCTATCCTTGAAGGTTTCTGACAACAAGGCTAGGGGGGTCAAATTTCTTCTACAACAAGGGCAAATTCAACCTTCTTTTTAGGAGGGGTTCTCTTCTTTGTTTCCTTCTTCTTTGATGGTTCCTCTACCTTCTTATTTGAAACTTCCTCCTTTTCAATCATTGGAGGGGTCGGTTGTGTAGGTATTTCTTCAGTGGAAGCTCTAGCCTCTCCATCCTTCTTTGATTATTATTTCTTAGGAGTAGAATTCCTTGCCTTTGTTGTTGGGGATTCTTCCTCTATCTCTTTCTCTGAAACCAAAATTGTATCCCTCTTTTCTCCCCTCTTCCTCTTTAATTTGTTGGGGAAAGCACTAGCTTCAACCCCCTCAACTTGTGCAAGATTTGGTTCAGGGTTTGGTCCAACAACGATGGCATCTTGTAATTCTTGCAATGGGGCAATTATGCTCAAAGGGATGGCATGGGTAACACCAGGGACACTTGAGATAGCTCCACCCTCTTGGGCTTTCTCAATATTAGGGCTTGCGGTTTTCTCAACGAGGGAGGCCATAACTATTTCACGGAGAGCAGGAAATAGAATCCTAGGGCTCTAAAAACACCTACAATTCTCATGAACAATTCAACCAAATTCACACAGAGGGCACTCAAATTTTACTTACTGGTTAGCTGCTTGTGTCTGGATGCCTTGAGACTTCTTGAACTCTCTTTTTGCTTGCTCTGCAACTTCTCTCCGATCGCTAGAATGCTTGGTGAAGACAAATGTAGCAGAGTTTTCTCTTTTATTGCTCCACCATTAATTCCTTCATGTAAAGAAAAGTTATCGTTGGCTTCAAAATTTGAATTTCCATCATAGATGATTACTTGGATGACCATGATCAATCCTTGACTTCCTCTGACCGCTGAGTTGGTGCCTTTGTATTCCCTTTTGGCCACCTTTGCCTTTTATGTTGTGTCAATCACCATGTGAGGTAATAAATGACATGAGTTCACCGCATCCTCTTTCCCCGGGCATCTGTTTGTAACTTCATTTATCACTCCAAGATAAAATCTTCACTATCTTCAGCTTTGTTTCATATCCCAAGGCACATTTCTCTAATTCTTTCATCTTTTGGGGATAAGAATTACTTTGAATTTGATCCCCTTATTATCCCGAAGCGGATCTTTATCCCTCTTTATTTATTCTCACTGAAACCCAAAATCAAGTCACCACCAAACCTTATGCTTCCTTGGGATAATATTTTCACTTCATCTTCCTTTGCCATTTTTATCCCAGAGCATCGAGGGATACACTTCCCAGCCCCCTAGGATAAGACTTCTATTGTATTTCCTTCTGCCTTTTATCCTAGGCCTCTTTCCTTTGACCTTCACAACCCTCTAGGATAAATATTTCATTTCTTATTTACTAATCCTCTTATCCTAGAGCCTAAGTATCTATGTGCATACTCCTACTGAAACCCAAAGTATCGCTCTGCATATGCTCTCTATTCCTCTGAGATAACTTTTTCTTTGTTTCATCCTACTCCTTATCCGAGGACCATAATAAATGCCTTACAAACTATCGCGGGATAATATTTCCCCTCTCCACAACCTTATATTCTTATCCTGGGACATAACCTTTGTTCTTGATAAATCACCCAGGGAAAATAAAACCTTCTATGTTTCTTTGTAAAATTATCTTCCAGCCTCTCAATGCCAATTGAAAATCTCCCCGGGGCAACCTTTCTATAGTAATTTTACTCTTCGGAAGCTACCCGGGGATAAAACTTTATTCGTTTGCAACTCTTTGCTAGGAGTTATCCCGTGTAGTCTTTGGATGCTTCTTTCTGGTCCCTGGGATAAATTTTCTCCTTTTTTTCCACTTCTTTTGTTGGTCTGGGAAATTTTTTGATGACCCCCATGATGCCGTGGGGCAATTTTCTACGTCTAGCTTCTTTGAAGTTTTATCCTAGAGCACAGACTGCCAAAGCTACTTCATTTAAAATCTGAAACAAGCACGTGAGGAAACCTTGAGGGTTTAAGATTGTGGCATGGGGCCACTCCTTAGGACCCGGTGAATACTTAGACATTAAGAGGAAGGCCATAATTGAGACATGGGGTTTTCAAGGGAAACTAGCCTGATAAAAGGCTCTAACACTCGGGGCCGATAAAGAATGACAGAGACCCCTCAACATAGCAACTTACAAAACCAGGAACCGTCAGTAGCCGGTCAACTTAAAATTAGAACAATGCCCAAGGAAAAAAAAACACTTTGAGACAAGGAGAAGCCAATCGCCTTAAACCCTAAACCCTAAGATTTTTCAAAGGTTTTACATGCTACCCAAGGAAGAAAAAAACCATACCAACAAAATGCATGTACATTGTGGATACAAACAAACAATTACATAAGAAATAACATATAAATAAGCCTATAATTAGATAAAAAAAATAAAAACAAAAGAACAATATAAAAAAGAATGCTTACATTTATATAATCATATACATTCATGAATGTATTGAATGTATAAGATTATGTAAATGTATATAAGAATGAAAAAAGGAGAAAAGTATAAACAACAAATATATATATATATATATATATATATATATATATATATAAGAACACATATATTTATATGTATGTAATTATATATTATATATGTATGCATGTATCTACAAACAAATATTTATAATCATATTAAAATATATATGATTATAAATGAAAAAAAAAATGAGAAGAAAAGAACAAGAAACAAAAGATTACATACATTTATATAATCACATATATTCATAAATGTATAAGATTACCCGATTAAGCTGATAAGTATTAGAGTCTTCTATCAGGCTGGTTACCCTTGAAACCCTTTGGCATAGTTATAATCTTTCATTATGTCTGGGAATTCATTAGGTCCCTAGGAATGGCCCCATGCCAGTGTCTTGATTCTGATGATTTTGAGAATGAATATGGTTTCTTCGGACATTCGCATAGAAAAATTAAAAGCCACTTCACGCACATGCAAAATCCAAAGGTTAAGTTACATGCATAGGGGAAATTGCTTGCAACTAGGAGCTTGAGAGTATAAAACATTAGTATACAATATTAACGCATAAGTTGATATAAATGCATTAGTTGATATTGTTGATCTATATTTGCATTAACACTAACACGTGTCTTGATTCCGATGATTTTGAGAGTGAATACGGTTTCTTCGGACATTCGCACCAAAAAATTATAAGCCACTTCACGCACATGCAAAATCCAAGGGTTAAGTTACATTCATAGGGGACATTGCTCGGGGCTAGGAGCTAAAGGGTATAAAAAATTAGTATAACAATATTAACTTATTAGCTAATATTGTTGATCTGTATCTACATTAGTCAAATCAAATAATCAGTCGGCACAACTATAATATTATGAAAGCACAAATTGGGAACGTGTCACATAGCGAATAATAAAGGAGTCATATTAAATAACACTATAGTCACATCAACTAATTTGATTGAAATATGATCCATGTAACATCATTGCCAGTTGGCTTAAGGTTTCAAAATTAATACCAGTTACTTAGATGTCATAATGTAATAAATAGAAAATACTTGGCTTTAGATTACTCGCGTGCTAACTTAATTGTTGTTATCTTGTTTGCTATAAAACCTTTTGGATTTCAACTACCAAATCAAGTAAAAATAGATAGTTACGGTGGTGATTGTTGTTGTAAGAAAAATGTTGGCCAACTTCTCCCTTCACAGTTCTATACAAATGGATTTGTTTTGGGTGGAGTTCAGTCACAATAGACTGAAAAACATTTTCTTCTTTAAGGATGATGACTTCATTCGCAATGTTTCAATTGTCCTGGGTCATGACTATCTTGCAGCGAAGGGTCGTTACAAATTAAATGTGGAAATTTCATCACTCTTCTTAGCATGGTGTCTAGAATTAGGCATGGTGTCAGAGGTGAGGTGGGTCGTCATTTCCTTTGTTCATGAAGAATGGAGAGGTGGCCTGGAAGATATCCTGGTCAGGGAACAGATGGGGATGGGTTTGTTGGCTCGTGATGAAGACTGGTTCCAAATTGGTGAAGGCCAAATGGACCCCTCTGGCTCTATTCATCCTTTTATTCTTTGGATTGTGTATGACAATCCAGAAGTGCTTAGGGCAGCTGTGAGTGAAGGCCTCAGTGCCATCGAGTATTACCTCTACAAAAAAGGGCTAAACATGGATGAGGCTATCCAAAGGGAAGCAAAAAGGTGGTATAATGTAAAATAATGTAATGCAATATTTTTTCTTTTGGCTGCAAAGGACGGTGGAGTGGCAGATTAAGGGCAACCGTGGCATTTCCAAGCGAGGCGTGCCATGTGGTGGTGACTTGTTGGTGAAGGTGGTCAACCATGGTGATGTAACTTCTTGGTCTCCCCTTTTGTCTTGGGCATGGGAGGTTTTTCTCTTTGTTTTTCCATGTAGACCTTTGTATTTAGGATTGGCAAATGTAATGGGGAAATGGATTAGTGGGATGGGGTCGAGTTCTATTGTAGAGAAAGGCTTGGCTTTACGTGTTGTCATGGGTGGTTTAATGGTATAGGACCATGAGAATTTTTGAAAGCTCCAATTTTGGCTGAAACTATGATAATTATGTAAACTTTATTGATATCAATAATAAAATACTCATTTACAAATAATAAAAAAAACACCACTAAATGACATGCATTGGTTTTGTGCACTAGTGTATATCACCAATAAAAACAACCTTTCACATTAAAACATGTCTGAATTCGCTAGTAAAAACAACCTTTCACATTAAAGGGTATGTGCAAGATCATCATGGGCCAAACAGGCTCTTAAGTGGCAATGAAAATCAGAAAACAGAGTTAGGAAACTTGACATAAATTTTTTAATAAGTTATCAACATTATTTCAAAAATATGTAAGAATAGAATATGTAGGAAATTGAATGTAGTTTCTGAGCTACTAGTTTGTTTTAAAAAAAATAAAAATCTATTTGACAAAAAATTAAAATTTAAATGTAGTAGTACTAAAATTTTAGGAAAAAGATAAGAAGCGTGTGTCTGACCACTCTCATCATAGTCAAATCATAATAATTTTTTATAGTATTTTAGCTATAACTAGAAGACTCATGTCTTGATGTGGGACATATTTTTTAATATTTTTCTTTGAAATAAATAATTAATTATGTTTTTTTACTCTAGCTTTTTAAAATTATAAAAAACTCGTATGTCTGACCACCATAACTTGGTCAAAACTTTATGAAATTTAATTTTTCTTTTTTTAATCCTATAGTATATGAAACATAGAATGTGACGCATGTTTCAAATTCAAAAAATATAATACCATTTGGAAGTTATAGATATTTTTCAATCAGCCTATCATCAGAAATTTAGTTAGAATATCGCCACCTTTTGGCCCCTCATGATCCTTCACATACCCTAAAACATGTCTAAATTCGCCAATATATTTATTACATTTATTGCATTACAAGGTAACATCACGAGCACTAATACGTTTATCTAACACATGGGAAAAAATGCTTCGCCAACAATTTTCCCCTAATTTTGGGTGATTGCCAACAATTCACCAATAATAATTATATTTGATTTCCACGAGTATCAAAAAATTTACCAATAATCATTATATTTGATTTCTACGGGTACTGAAAAGTTCACCATAATTTTTCTACTATTCCCAAGGGGGGGGGGTCTTAAAGTTATCATTGGGTTCCTTGTAAGGATGCTTATAGTGTAGACCACTAGGGCACATTGGAATTTTTCCTTATTGTAAACAAGTGATAACATTAATAATTAATTAGATGGGTTGGGTAATTAGGATTCATCTAATTAAGATAATTAATAGTTGTGAGCCCCAAGACTTGATCCTAGGGAGGATGTTTTAGGATAAGCTTGGGAAGGCCATTGCGATGATAAGTCAATACCCCTTCTTCTCTCATAGGTCGAGATGACTCCACATGGCTATCAAGATTATTCTAGGGCAGTGCAGTTATGTTTTGGAGGATAGCATGTGATGACACTCCACTCCTACATGTGTTCCCTTTTTGTTTTGCATTTCTATCTCGATTGGTTGATATGCCTCTGGAGTTTATATTTGTGATTGGCGAATGTTATGTATTGCTATAGTGCTTGAGTTATTGAGTATCTCTAGTTGTTAGGTGTCAGCCTAGGTCTAGAGTGTGTGTTGGTACCTTGTGTCATCTCCTAGCATGGGGGTTGATTCCACATGGTTGGGTGGTTGATTCCCTCTTCCATTGGGATGTCTTTGTTGGTTTCTTCATGCATGGATGTGGATTATTCATTGCATCTTATGGTTCACCATTGTAGTAGATGGATGTATTTGTTATCATGGCAAACATAATGTAATTATCTTGTAAGGATATAGATGAGATTATGTATTAGGAGAGCAATTCTCTTAGTGTAATGTTCATGTATTAGCTATAGTGGATGTTACCTTAGGACTTGGTATATGATTGTAGAGATAAATGTTGAGATGTATTATGCTTTTATTCTTGTAAGAAATGGAATAATGTCATTAGATGGATATGATGGATTTATCTTGGAATGAAGTAGATTTGTGATTTTGGAAGTTTTTAATGAGATTCTTAATATGGTTAAATGTAGTGGTTAGAAAGGAACCTATGGTCGATGGGTGAGTTTTAGGGCTTAATGTTTAAAGGAATTTACGTAAATGGATTTGTCATATGGTAGGAATTTTGATTGGTAGATAATATTGTGTTTATACAGATGGCATTTATATTTATGTTCATGTTAAAGGATAGGAAGGAATAAGATATCATGTATAGCTTCCATTTAGATAATCTTGGTAAAAGGAATGAGATCATGATAGTGAAGGAAAAGGATAAGGGGATTATGAACTTTTGTAATTGGTTAAAAAAATGAACTTAAGGAAATGGATTGGGTTGATTGGAAAGTAAGCATGTCATGTTAATTAGTTGCATATCATGAAAGATAGGAATTAAGAGTATTACATGGATATTGAATATCTTAAGTGTTTTAATGGAAATGAGTAGATTGTTATTTCTTATGTTGGTAGTATAAGTAATGACATTGAGATACCCTAGGGAGATGTTAGTGATGTTATGTTATTCTGCTTGCGTAATTAGTTTTTATGTTTTATGATTCATGTTCATAATGATTAGATGTTAATGGATGTAATTTAGAGATAATGATATGTGTTGTGTTAGATGTTAATTTAAAAAAAAAATCTCCATTAGTGTCTTAGTTGCTTTATTTCTCTAGGGTATTTTTGTGGGCATTACATGAATTCATGTTCTCCTTCCTTTCTTTTGGTAGAAGATGTTATATTTGTTCAATAAACTCCTCTTGGGGGTCTTTTGAGCAAATATCTCTTCTCCTCCAAGGTTACTCTTTACACTTGTGGCACGATATCTCTTTTTCAACTATCTTATCCTTGCCTGAAGAGTATTTCCTCTTAAGTTTAGATTTATGACATTGTTGCATAAAGGATATCTCCTTGGTTTTGAAGGTTGGTATCCTTGTCTTTATCTTCCTTAAGACATCAACATAGGGCTATGTTGACATCTTAAGGGGAGCACCCATAATGCTCCCTTTGTACCATATTGTACTATATTTTTGCATATCATTTTTGCACGTCTTAAATAGGGTGTTCATTCTTTAAACCAGAGGACACAAACTCTTAGACGAGATGCTTCACACCCAAAATCAAACGCAACATTTGATATATGTCTTAGATGGGGGTACACATCACTGAAACCAAAGCAAAACTCTTACATGGGATGTCCTCGAAACCAGTCAAGTATCTAACATCACCTCTTGGAATTTACATTTACACACACAGTCTCCTCTTGGCATTTGCATTTACATTACATGTCTTAAACATGTTGATGCACACTCGAAAAAGAGGTGCTTCATACTTGAAACTAGACATCACTTGCACACATGCACAAGGATGAATGGAACTAGTGGAATGGGGCTAGACTATTCCTACTCTCCTCCCCAACATGGATCACATAGATGCAAACATGTATAGGCAAGGTATCTATGTTCTCTTTATCACCATTCTTCTCATGAATCATCTAGATAAACACATCTCATTTGTATTCATGCTCTCTCTCTCCTTCTTCTCATGAGCTCATAACTTAGCTTCTTGTAGTTCATGGATGATTCTTTCTTTACTCTTTTATGTGATCACCTATGTTTGTGAAATGACATTTGTCAAGAATGATATTAGTTGTTGAGACATTTTGATATCAAGGTCTCTTCGGCTAGTTGACTTGAGGACTTCTTTTTGGTTCTTAACATTTATTGTGTGTCTTTTGCCTTTGTTTTCCTTTTTGTTTTTGTTTGTTTTTTTTGTTTTTTCTTGTTTTATGTACCATTGCATATGCTTGAGTGAGTTAAGATCCTAATATTGGTGGCCTAGTTCCTCAAAATTAGTGTTGTCTTATACTCTTGTGATCTTGCTCTTCATTTCTCATCTTCTTTATCTCTCTTTTATTTACGTTACCGTGATTATTTATGTAATCTCATACTCCCGCTAAAGTGGGGGCTAAATGTAGCATGCTAAATTGTATTCCCTTATAATTTGGACCATGTTTAGGGTTCTCACCTTAGCACCTACATCTCCATGCTTGATCGAGACCTATTTAGCTCCCCCACCATGCAATAATGTTCATATTATATGATTTTATCTTACGGGACCCTTAACCCTGGCCCAAATATGAGGTATGACCAGGGCATGGCACTTTGGTCCCCACTAGAACCATGGCACCACATAGTAGTTCTCCAGAATTGGGGACAATTTTGAACCCTTTGCCCTATTCAAAATTTGAGTAGCTAACCTTTCCTTGTGTCGACCTATGTCAAAAAATTAACGTTGACGATGGGAATGTATGTAATGAGGTCTTCCCCTCTCAATTGGATACAAGAGGCATAAGTGGATTTAAATTCTCTTTTAGCATTTAATTAATCAATTAAATTAAATCTAAAGTCTTATTTTATCATTCTACACATCATTAAATTGGTCCCTTTACCCTAAGTGTGTCCCTTTTGATTCCTTCAATCAATTAATTCATCAAAGATATAATTATGTCATATTTCAACCTTCAAGGCCCAATTTCACATATCTAAACACCTTTAATTGTCACACCCACTTGGGGATCACCTTATCATCACAATACCTTGCATCACTAAAAAATGGAAAAAAGTTGGTCGGACCGATGTGATTCACACCAGTCACTACTTTTTCTCCTCGATTTTTGGGATCATGATTTGGTGGTATTATAATGTTCAAATCCGGCTTGGGGTGAAAATATATCATTTCTAGGTCGGCTTATGATAAAAAATAATGTTAGGGTTTCATATATATAGTCTTTTCTTTCCTCATTTGAAGGGATCTGATCCATCCACAAGAAATTGAAGGGATCCTCCTGTGAAGTGAAAGTGCAAATTATATGAAGTCTTCTCAAGAATTCATCAAGTATACATCAACTATTCCATTCAACCATTGTGGAGAAACTTTACAACACTCATTTGCAATCATGTGCATGTGATTACGGTTTTCCCATGTGCATGCCATTTCATACTACATATGTGATTACATTCAAGAAGTAAAGCATCATTATCAGTCATTGGAGATCTGAGGTATTACCTTTCCATTATTTATTTCAAGCATTTGCATTATTTCATTCAGGGTTGATTCCAAATTGGGGTTTGACTTAGGCAAACCCCTATTCCCAACCCCTTTTCTCTTCTTTTTGTGTGCAAGAAACAACTATGGAGTTACGCTCTTCAGATTAAGCTCTTTTCATAGAGACGAATCATCCCCCTTTGGTGTGAGAAAAGTTTTATTGGCTTGTATTGCTTAGATCTAGGTGCGTGTGAAAATCTTGCGTCTGTAGCTCATTGTTTTTTCAGTTTATTCTTGATCTGATTCGTGACTAGATCTAGTGAATTCCTCGTCCTCTTTTGAATGTAATGTCCCTTGAGTGAAAAATTAGTCATTTTCATTCTTTTGGGTGGAAATCCTAAATTTTTCCACATTACACAAATGAATTGAATTTATTATATAATAGTGTATAAAGTTTTTTTATTGTATATATTTCATAATGAATATCTCCATGACACTTTGTAAAGATTCTAGGGAATCAAAGGTCACAACTATATATTTCTTTTCACCACATTCACGTGTCCAACTATAGCAGAAGTTTGATGTATGTATGAAAAAATCTTAAACATTACAAATACTTTGTAATGGTCATATTTTCTTGCACAAGAGTCATTGTAGTTCTAAGATAGATTATTGCATATGCACGTTATATTTTATATAAATTTTAATTTTCTTAAAATAAAAAATATGATTCTATTGATGTTGTATTGAATATATTCCATTTTAACTTGGTATTCATAATTTCATTACTCAATGGATAATTTAATTTAAATAGTATCATTTTTTATATCTAGTTGTAGGAGTAGATTTGTTCTACTTAAAGTTATGTATGTTCTTTATTATTTAGCATTGTTCATCAAGAAATTTTTTTGGTTATCCTGAATGCTAAATACTCAAATAATTATGTTTAGACCTTGCCACAATCTATGAAAATTAATATCAGAGCGCTGGTCTTCGGATATCCGACCTTTTGAAATTGAGGTAACCACTTTTCAATCCTTTGAAAACTAAAATGCATTGAGATGATGTATTCTTCTTCTTTTCATTTCTGCAATGTGGATGAATGTTGCTTCGGAATTCAAAGCAAGAGTCTAATATCAGTGATCTATGCATGGCATAAACTTATGCAACTATGCATGGCATAAACAAATCAAATGGAATTCAGAGCAAGAGTCTAATATCAGAGATCTATTGTCCTCTTGAATGCAAGGCGTATCGCCCGATTTGAATGCAAGGCTTAATTAACAGAAGAATGACATTTTAGATTTTGTCATAGAGAATACCAAAACAATGATCTCTTTTCTTTCCATTGAAGACTGTGTCGATGAGAGGCAACCAAATATTCGAGAAGCAGTGAGCCAATTTGCAGGGAGATGCATCTTCAGGCATTGCAGATACGTGCAGGCAATTTATTGTAGAGAATTTGCATCTTCAGGCATTTGCATGGAGAAGCATCTTCAGGCAATTTATTGTAGAGAATTTGCATCTTCAGGCATTGCAGATGTGTGCAGGCAAATCATATTAGAGGCTTTCGAAGCTAAAATTGCTAATATGTGCGAACCTACCGTTTTCAATTTTTATCTAAAGCTAACATTAAAAGCGTTGTGCTGCCTCTCTATGGAAGTGATCCTTCCCTGCTGTGGCCCTTTAATGTAATTGTTCAGTGTGATAGGACGACCATGGAAGCCGCAGCGAGGATATTATTCTGTGAGGAAATGGGAAAATAATTGTCGTCCCGTCACAGGGCAAAATAAGAATGCTCCTAATCTGCCGGACATTTTTTAGTATTTGATGTCACAGCAATTGCAATGTTAGCTTTAAATTCCTCTAAAATGTTTAAAATGATATGCCTGCACATTTCTGCGATCCCTGAAGATTCATCTTCCTGCAAATTTTCTGCTATAAATCTGCCCACCGCTTCTCGAATAATTGGTTGTTTCTTTTCGGCAGTTACAAATGGAAAGAAAACATAGCATTGCTTTGATATTCTCTCTCACAAAGTCTAAATAGTTATTGTTCTGTTTATCAAGCCATGCATTCAAATCGGGCAAGACACTCAAATTCAGAGAGGACAATAGATTTCTAATTTTGAACTCTTGCTCAGAGTTCCGACAAACAGCTTCCAGATATCTCATTCATTGCTGCATAAGTTTATCCACTAACAATTCCGAAGCAACAGATAGAATTGCCAGGCATTCATCCACATCGAAGAAACGATGAGATGAAGTAGAAGAATACATCATCTCAATACATTTTAAATAGTTTTCAAAGGATTGACTAGTGCTTACCTCAAGACCAGCGCTCTGATAACAAAGTCTTAAAAAAAGTCCGAAGCTTGAAGAGTTTGAGAATGAAGGCGAAGAGGATTTCCCTATTTGGACCAAATATTTGTAATCTTACATCAGCAGAGTTTGTGGCCGCAAATTGAGGCCGCCGGTCAATTTGCTCCTTACCTGTTGAATCCATGCCTAATTTGATTTTTCTGTTTGGAATCACTGCAACAACACAACAATAATACAATTTGCCACTTATAAGATGATTAACATATAAAATTTGAAATGGTAATAAAAGATTGATGAAATATAATAAAAAAATTGAAGGTGAATAAAATGGAAGATAATTGCAATAGATGATACCTTCATCTAAAACCTTTTTTCTTTTTAGATTGAGTTCTTGATCTACAATTTGTTCATTAGATTTTGAAGCCATGCCTGATTGGATGTTTGTGTTTGGAATCACTGCAATAGGACAAACACTAATAGAGTTAATAGATAACTTCCGACATAATGCATCTTTCCACTTGTAAGATGGTTAACATATAAAGCTTGTAATGGTAAATTACAATAAATAAGCTAGGGAATAATTTCTTTGCATGGTCTTTTAGAGAAAATCAATAATTTTTTTTCTTTTGAATCACTGAAACAACACAAGCAATAATACACCTCATAGATACCTTCGGTACTTGTAAGATAGTAAACTACAATAAATATTATGGTCAATAATTTCTTCTCATGGACTACAGAGTACATATTTTCTTTGCCACACTTAATAACATTAAGGTAAAATCAATAATAAAGACACAATACCTTCACCTAAAATCTTTATTTCTCTGCGGATTGAGCCCAATAAGATAATGGAAGATACAAATATCTTTAGCATAAATCTATGGAAGAAGATTTAGATAGAAAATTGGACAGCATAACATCATAATAAAAGAAGATATGCAAATGAGGTATGAGACCTCGGCTTTATAGAGTTCTCAAGATGCAAAATCAAACCCTAGGCTATATTGATGATGGATGGCTAAGATTGAATGAAGATTAGGGTTAAGATCAAAGTTGGAGACATGAGACAAGTGTCACATGATGGATTTTATTTAGGGTTAGGAGTTGCATTATGACAACACCCTTATGTGGATGGCTACGATTAAGAGGTTTTGTTTGGAATGAATGGATTAGATGAAAAGTTTGTTTGACTTTATGGAAGTGTCTCAATATAATGAATTTAGACAAAATCTTAGTAAAAAATGTGAAAGAGGCGCTCGTCACATGATGACCCAATTATATATTATGATCCATGTGAATAAATTAAGGGCAATGATAAAATATTTTAGAGGTGAATCGTAAAATTAATTAAACAATCTAGCACTTGTACATATACAAGGTTCAAGGATTAAACTAAAAACTTAACAAGCATTTTAACATTGTGTAACTATTATATAGTAATAAAAATCTACATATGTTTTGACATACTTGTAACTAGCAATACAATTGTATTCGTTGAATTTCTAAAGAATTGCCAATAAATTTTTAACAACAAATTAGAAATGAATATAAACTATTTTCTCACAATTTTTTTGTCATGTTTTAGTCAATTTAAAAAAAAAAAAGATTACCATGAAAAAAGCTTACATGATTCATGTCAAATAGATTAATTTATGATACTATTTCATTCATTGAATTTAGAATAAATTATTTAACAACCAATTAAAAATGAATATAAACTATTTTCTCACAATTTTTTTGTCATTTTTTAACCAATATATAAAGAAACCTTACCATGAACAAAGTTTACATAGTTCATGTCAAGTAAATTAACTTATGTGAAATATAAATAATAGAAAGAGAATACCATGAAAAAAACAAAACCAATTAAAATCCTTGAACTTTAAAAGCCAACCAATCATGCCCGAGTGAGGTCTTAGCGAGCGAGGTCTTAGCCACTACCCAATGTAATAATTAAATATGTATTTAATGAATGGAGTGATGATAATCTAAGTTTTTCAATATGTTTATCATGGTGAGGCTTTCTCATAGGGGAAGTCTATTGACTAATATTAAATATTTATTTAATTAAAGATATGGAAAATAATCAAATAAATAATAATTAATGGGATGAATGGAGTGATGACAATCTGAGTTGTTCAAAATATTCTATCCACTAAAAATAAATATGTATTTAATTAATGGTATGTAAATAATCAAATAAATCATAACTAATAAATAATTAATAGGATATATGATGGTTTGTTTTGAAAAAAAAAGGTAAATGCTTTTGACCCAAAACTATGAATCTTTATGGTAAGAATAACAACACCATAACTTCGCCATCACACCATGCCAATACAGATAGGGATATATAACTAATAAATAATTAATAAGATATATGATGGTTTTTTTCGAAGAAAAAAAGGTAAATGCTTTTGACCCAAAACTATGAATCTTTATGGTAAGAATAACAACACCATAACTTCACCATCACACCATGCCAATACCGATAGGGATAGATAATAAGTTATGTACAAAAATAGGTGTCTATATTTTGCCATCTTTGTCACTAATTAATATTTTTTGGATGGTTGAAGACCTATTTTTAGTGGTTAATATTTATATATTTTAAGGTTAACTTAAGTGTAATGCAATATTCCTAGAGGTGTCCTAAACAAGGTTTTACATCTATTAAAATATAACAATAAAACAACAATTAGTTGCTATATCCTCAAATATTTGTCACTAGGTTAAGATCAACTAGCTAAGTTAGAGTTCTATATAGCTAATAATGCACCATTGCATATGCATCTATGGGTTCAAGAAACATTATAACCTCTTATAATAATCTTTCAATTTTTCATACATTGTGGCAAGTTTTAGATATAATAAACATATTTTTTTGAATATTTGGCATTTAGGATAGCTTAAAATAATTCCCTAGTTAACAATATTAAATCATTAAAAACATACATAACTTAAACTAACACTAATCTACTCCAACAACAAACTAGAAAAGTGATACTATTTAAATAAAAGTGTTTGACCTTGAACCAATATGGATCAATGCTTACTCCATTGGGCAATTAAACCATGAATAAGAAATTAAGAAAGAAAATATTCAATACATCGTCAATAAAACCATATTTTTATTTTAGTGAAATCACATACTATATAAAATATAATGTGCATACTTAATGATATATTTCACAACAACAATGACCCTTTGCAATAAAACCTAACCATGTTACCAAGTATTTCTAATTTTTACATGTTTTCATACATATATCAAACTTCTATTATGGTCGCACCATTTAATCTGGTGAGATGATATATATAGTTGTGACTTTACATTCCCCTAAGTCATTAAAAATTGTTGTGGAAATATTTGTTATTTAAGATATATAATTAAAAAAATTTCTACACTATTAATATAATATATTCAATTCATTTATAGCTCAAATGCACATCTATTAATGCAATATAATTAATTTATAGATTAGTAGACCCATATATTGGCTTGATGACTAACCATTACGTGAAAATTAAAATTAGTATATGTATAACTATCATTTTGATATACAACTTGTAGATAATAGGATAAGAATGATAAAAACCTAGATGATATGAGAAAACCCATCATCGCCAACTCACAATCTTTGTTGTATTATGATTAATTTTAAAATGACATGATAACTATATGAAGTGAGTAAAAATATAATAGGAATGAATGAGGAAAATCATTCAAACATATAAATTTCTTTTACATTAATGATTCCTTTGAATTTGGAGCAATATGGTATGGTTGAGCTACAAAGTTTGTTACAAATATTCTGCTAAGAGATGAATTGAAAATCATCAAGATTAAAAACCTTAACTATGATATTAAATTCAATATGAGGTAGAAATATCTTTGAATATCCTCAAATTTATGCCCTTTTGATTAAATAATGATTCCTTAAAAAGAATGAATGAGGTGAAGGGATGTTTATAATTTTGAAATATGATTTGAAAACTTTTAAACATGTTGGATTAGGATCATAGGAAACAAGTACCCAAGTAGACGAAATCCTACAACTCTAACTCTAATGAACAACTTAAGGAAAAATTGAGTCAAGAGCCTTGATTCTGCTCACACCATGCACTAAGCTCAAAATTTTCATCATGCGCACTTTCCTCCCCAACTTCCTATGTCCCCGGTTGGTTAGGACCAGGGCACTATCGCTCCAGTCCTCCCAATTAGGGCCCATTTTGGGTCTTGTCAACAGTAATATGATTATAGCGAGAGCCTACATCCCATGTCAACTCATGTCAAAAAATCAAGTTGTTTTCGACAAGCATGTATAAGAGGAGGTTTACCACTCATTTTGATATGCATTCGATCAATTGAAAAATTCAAGCAATCAAAAAATCATTCAAATTTAAGTGAGCAAGTAATCAACATCCTTTCAAGCATTGGAGTAGAAGTGCGGTCAAGATTAAAGCATTGGAGTTGACATTCATGTTCTATGTTTATGAAGACTACATGAAACTCTAATTCCTTGTGGAGACAAACAAAACTCCATAAAAAGGTATAATATAAGTGTTTCAAACATTATTCAACATTTATCTCAAAAGGAAATCATTTCCACTACAATAATTACATTACATTTCATTTTTATTTCATGGTTAATTCCAAAACAAGGGTTTGACCTTAGGTAAACCCCTATTCCAAACCAATTTCCCTTTTGTACTATGTGCAAGAATAGGTACAAAGTTGTAATTCTTAGGATTCACTTTATTCATGAAGACAAACAAGTTCCCCTTTGGATAACAAAAAGTGTGAAGGACTAGTGCAATAGGCATTTTGGTCCCGATTTTTCAAGATAACCTTTTGGAAATAGATCTTGAAAACACCCTCATATAGCTCAGATCCAAGTCAACTTAAAAGTGCATATAATATCCTAATCCAGTGAATCCAATAGGAATTCTTAGCCCTATCCTTGTTGATTTGAGGCTAGATCTATTGTTGTCACCCCTCTTTAATGTAATTGGTTTCTAAGTAAAATTGAAGGCTTTTACTATATCATTTGGTGAAACCCTAATTTCTCACCACATCACATTTTGGTGAACCTGACATCTTACACTCTTAATTTCTGATTTATTTTCTTATATTTGAGTGTTTATGCATTTTAAAATTTAATTTTACATTTGCAAGTTTAATTTTCAATTGAGTTATACAAATTTACAAGTTAAATTCACAAAACCCTAATTTTTTAATTTTAAAATTGAGCTTGTAGGTTGTCTAATTTGGATTTATTATTTAAGATCTGATTACTTATATGCAATTTCAAATTAAAATTTACACTCATAGATTTATTTTTCAAGTGAATCACATAAATTTAGTTGTTGAATTTACAAAATCCCTAATTTATAATTCTAAACTTACATGTGGGTTAAATAATTTTTAAATCAATTTTCACATCTAATCTTTATGATATGCTATGCTATGATCTATATGCATTTATCTTTCAAAATCACAAATCAAATTACTTAATTCATTGGTTAATCAGTTATTTTTATAAAATTTTGCATTGTTTAATCACAAATTTCAATTTTAAATTTAAATTTTCCTCCTTTGTGCATGATTTTTACTACCATTAGTCCTACCTACAATGTTCCTTTGAGAAGATGTTTTAGAATTAAGGCTTCCCAAGGTTTAATTACTAAGGATATGGATCCTAATTTGGATAACTTATTTCATGAGAACGTTGGTGGTTCTTCTATTCCAACAAATGATGTCTTTTATCCTTATTCAATTTATAATTCTCATGATGTGGATGAATCACTAACTAGGGTTTTCATTGATGAATTGGAGAAGATTGACAATGAATTTGAACAATGGATAAGTCAGCAATACCCTGAAAGTGAGGCAATCCCATTGATTGAAGGATTAAAAAGAATGGTACAAAGTGATAAACTTGGTGTTGATTTGTTGTCTGTCCTTGCTCATATTGTTGACACTAATATCATGCCTATGAAAATTTGTGTTTATGTCCTTGGTTATACTCAAGCCACTAGCCAAGTTAATCATTCTATTCATATGTCTACATCCTTGCCTAGTGCCTATATTCACATCTTCTATCACGGCTATTTCCACACAAAATATTAATCCTACACATGTTACATCTTACTGAAGGAGGCAACTTTGTGAATCAAAATTCTTTCATGTACCTCCTTCCATGAGTCTTCCATTTGTGACCCAATCATCTCTCATACCTACATATTATAGTGTTCCACATCCTTACTCTCAACCTCAACCTACATAAAAAAATGTTACTCTTCCATCCCAATCCAATATGTCCAATTTCAATCCATGCAGTGAATCAAACATCAACAACTTATCCCAAACCATTTCATCCTTGCAACAACAAGTACCTTCCATTACCCAATCTACTTTAATGTGCCCACATTTGATGTTGTCCCTCCTAAACATATGGAAGTATGTCAATTGGAGCTTTAAAATAGAAAAAGTGATGCCTGGAGTCATGTGAAAAAAATTCAAACTTTGTGTAGTGACTTTTCTCATGATCAAACACCTTTGGCTAAATTGTTTACTAGAACATTTAGGGAATAAGATTTGCAATGATATTTTTCTTTGACTCCTTATTCTATTACATCATTTGAATAATTAGCTAATGATTTCATTCAATAATTTCACAATAATATTGGTCCTAAAATTACTTTGACTAATTTGATTCCTTGTAAGAAAGGTGTTAAAGAAAAAGTAGCTAATTTTACTGGTAGATATAAACATTTGTATTCTCAAATTGCTTAACATATGTCTAATCAAGATGTTCAAAGAAGTTTTATTTCTAAGTTACAAAAAGACATTAAGGATAAACTTCTCTTTTCAAAGTTTTATCCTTTACGTAGTTGTGCACAGTGCTTCATAATTATCCTAACTTCAAGTGTGTCAATTTGAATCATCACCTTCAATGGCTCTAGTTGATAAGAATGAAAGCATGCTCGACAATCTTTTGTGAAGTTTAAAACAAACAAGGGATACATCAAGTTCAATGACAACATCAATACTCAAGTAGTAGCTACAACATCAAGTGTACCTCCTTTATCCAAATACTTTAAAAAAGAATTTACTCATCTTTCTGAGTCTTTTGCATAGCATTATGACACAATTGTTAAAAAAAAGTGTTGAAACTTCCTCCCATAATGCCAATTGATACATCCAAACCTTTTCTACCTAGTCATGGCATTGAAAAGCGTTATTCATTAAGGAGTAGGATTCAAGAATTTACTGATAATAATAACATATCCGTAGAAGGTGTAAATGAAAAATGAAACAAATCCATAGCTTCTCCTAATAAAAATATTTAAATATTTCCTAATCTTTTCCTTTCCCATTAGACTAATGTGGTTGAGTCTTTGAGCATCTTGATTTTTCTCACAATGACGTTGGCCTTGAATGTGGCAAATATTTTTTTATAAACCTACACCTCCTAAGGATCTATGAATTACCTTTGATCCTAGTGAGACTATTGATGCACCTAATGGTCCACTATACATCACTATTAAGATCAATGACAAAATCTCGTGAGGGGTTCTCATTGATCCAATGTGTATGGTGAAAGTGATAACTAAATAATATCTATATACTTTACAATTGCACCAAGTATCATATAATAAATTGGATGTAGTGGTTAAGGTGTATGATGGCTTCTCTTATCCTATGATTGGTTCTATTAAGTTCATCTTGTTGAGGTTGGTACTAAGTGCTTAGATATCCTTTTTGCTATTATTCCTACATTGGATAACTTTTGTGTGAAGCAATCACAGCATGTATCAACCCACAGTGAGGCATAAAGATGTTAACCTTGATTATTATGTAAGGGAAAAAGTGAGACTAAGCATACAACTCCTAATCCCACTTTCATGTACACGGTGTGGAATACGAAAGAGCCTAGAGAGGTAATACACTTCAGCTACTTCTTGTGAGGAAGAGAGAGCCACAGATTACCTCTTATGGTTTCTATTCCTTTGCTGCAAATGAGGGGAAGAAGTGATACAAGAGTGTAGATTTGACTGATTTAACCTAGAATACAAGTATGCATAAACAACCCAAATCTAAAGATGCAAAACTGAGAATAATTGATATGTTGCTAAAAAGTATAGATTAAGATGCAAATTTAGAGGTGAACCTATGTTAGAAATATTAGCCAAAATGTCTAGGACCAGGGTGTTGCGCCACTATCATGATTCTGTAGACCTCAAGTTGTACTTGTGAAACTGGAAACTAAGATCTGAAACTTGCTACTCTGTCAAACCTTGCAGAAAAAAGGGAGGAGTAGGGCGCCACACCCCTTTCCTAGGTAGGACCAAGGTGTCATGCCCCTGCCCCAAGGGTTTTTGGTGAATTATGGGCCTCGAAACAGTCCCTATGCACTCTGTTGGTCCTGAAACTTCCAATGGCACTCAGATCAGAACCAGCACCTATAGCTAAAAACTAGGGTTTTGGATGGCTACATAGGGTTTTGCCTTAGTCAAACCCCCATTTAGGTGATTTCCACCAAAACTAATAGCCGATTTATAAAGTAAAATAGTGTGTGCAAGATCCTAGGATGAGAGTAAACAATCTAGAGCAACCCTAAGAGTAAACCCTAATTGCTTGTAAATGAAAAAGTAAATGCTCTAAATCAATGATGCAAAGTGATCTAAAGAATGAATGTAAATCAAATTGATGTAACAAATCTCATACAAAGACATAGAAATAATATGAAATCATACCAAGCCCCAAGGGAGAGGTACAAGCCAATCTTTAGTAAGTGATCTCCTTTGTTTTACCATATCTTCAAAAGCCCCCAATTGATGAAAGAATGTTTGATAAACTCTTGATAGGTGTTATTGAATGTTATTGAAGACTCCAAAGATTTATTCTTTCACTACATAGAAGGCTCCTTGTAATCTCACCAATCCTTAGACCAAAATTTTGAGGCCTTCAAATGAAGAAAGAGAGCTATTATATATGAAACCCTAGATCTTAATTCCATCTTTAGGCCAACCTAGGATTTGAATTTCCCACCAATATTTTGGGGTTAAGAATTATAACAGCATAGAATTATGCTCTCGAAATTTTGGGAAAAATGTCAAGAATTGTGTGCAAAGTGCACATGGTCTGACCAACTTTTCACCAAATTTTTGAGGCCGTTACATATGATGATATTGGAGAGGACCCCAAAGTTACAATTGATTCCGAGATGTTTTAACATTCAAAATGGGGCCTTAAAGATCAAAATAGGACATAATTAGGGTTTATGATTTAATGATTAATTGGAGGAGTAAAATGAAAAGGGCCACCCTTAGGGTAAAGGGCCCAACTTTATAACATGTGAAGAGGTGAAATATGAATCTAGATTTAATTAAATTGATTAATTAAATACAAAGGAGATGAGAAACACAAGATGCAAAACACACTAAGGCAGGTCCTAAACCAAGCGTGGAATTGTACCACCCTAGCAAGGGTGTACAATTTATGATGCTAAATTTAGCCCCCACTTTAGTGATCATATGAAACTATGTGTATATGCAAGCTAAAGTATAGAAAAAATAAACATCATCTGAAAAAGGATATATCCATAAGTTTTCGGATGAAGTCCCCAGCGGTATCTGCAGTACACGATTAGGAACTGCACCCTACAAAATTACATGTTAGATCATAAAATCACCTAATGCTTACTAAAGGAAGTTATGAAACTTGGGGGTAGCTATATCCGCCCCCTGTTTCGACTTGCTAATTAGTAAGGTGAAATAGGGTATCTTGTTTACCATAGAGAATTGTAATGAGAACCTCGATGAGACATACTGACAACAAGGCTCGATTGTTCATCCAAGCACTTTATGGAACAAACGTGGAGCAAGAGAGAAAATTCATGATTCTAACGCCACCAATGACACAAAAATTGCATCTCCCTAGCTCAAGTTATGATAGATTAAGTGAAAAGTGAGAAATTAGGGTTTATAACTTAAAATCATAGAAACGAAAAAGTGCACACCTAATAAATATGAAAGTGACACTCTCATTTGTCACTTTTTGACTTTTGTCACTATTCACTACAAAGGATCCCACTTAACAGTCATCATGCCTCAACGTCGACTTGAGCGACCTACATGGATGGAGATCTTGCTTCGCGCTATTTTGACAAGAAGACCACTCGACGAGGTGAGTTGAATTTCCATTGACTCTTGTTCGACTTTATTGATTGCATTGTTTTTCAAAATTGATGATGTCATCACTTAGATTTAGCATGTGGCCTTCGTTCGGGCCCTAGGGCTCCTTGGTCCAACCTGGATGCCCTGGTCCAAAGGGGGTGCCCATGTCCTCCCTGGGTGTCTTGGTCCTTCCAGTGTGCCCTAGTCCTAGAGAGGCACCCTAGTCCAATCAAGGCACCCTGGTCCCAGCTCAGATTGGGCAAGGGTCACATGGGATCAGTCATCAGACAATTAAGATAGATTGATGATGCTATCTTTTAGATGGTAATGATTGATTGAGTGATTACTGATGATTTGATGTTTTGATTTGTAGATTATTCCCTATATCCATGAGCATACTACTAGTCACATCTTCCGGAGCCTGCGACATCATATTTTGAGGCATTCACCAAAGGATGGAGAGTTTCTTCATGTGGTAGGATTGTGGTACGTGATGACCATGCCCGCCATCAAGTTCCATCTGGCGATGCTGATGGCACCGATGGAGAGATGGGACGTCAATACCTCCACTTTTTTGCTACTAGTAGGGGAGATTATGGTGATACTCGAGGATTATACAACATACTTCATCTTCCTGTCAGGGGAGAAACAGTGAGATACTAAGTTGATTGCACCGCTACTAGTTACAGGAGGGAGCAGGTCTACTGCATTGGGAGAGAGATGTCCAATGAGACAAGGGGCCGCATTATGATCAATTGGCTCCTACATCCTTCCGGTGAGGTTTTGCTAGTGAGACGGCTGATGATTGCGACCATTGCATTAGGTGTGTGCCACAATGGGTGCGAGACACATAAGCATGGTGGTCTTACTTATGTAGTTAGAGACATGGAGATACATCAGAGGTTATTCTCCTCAGGGCAAAGCATGTTATCCCACCTCTACCATGACCTAGGAGAGTATGTGCTCGGATGGGGATGCAGCCCGATGACCTACATAATGCGACAGATATGGATATTCGAGCACATTACATTCACTAGAGCCACTGGAGTACCAATTGACTTGGTTTCAAAGAATTCTAGATTGTGCACATATCCACTTACCCATGTGTGGCAGTTCAGGGATCTGCTGCATTGGAGAGTGAGTTTTGATAGATTGATAGTAGACGTTATCAGATGGAGACCCTACCTTAGTATAAACATGTGGGTGGGGATACAGAGGTAGTTATTCTGCATGCATCGAAACTATCTGCTAGAGGGGTGATACAACTACCTCGTGGGCCCATTCTACTTCAACCGAGTCTAGCGGTATTTTGAGTTTGAGTAGTGTGTTCCTACAGATGTGCCTATCTATATCCATCACTCACATGTGACTCCTAGGTCGGGAGCCTTTTCAAGGCCTACTAGCGATGAGATTGACATCATAGATTCAAATGGGTTAGATTGGGACATCACGACTGATTATAGAGATGATGTGGGCAAACACTGACGATACATGACATGGTGGGATAGGACATACCCTGGAGCCATCTTTCCAGCAGACTATCCTAGAGGGAACCTTGGACCATGGAGACACATAGATGATGAGGAGACTGACACATCTGAGGATCCTCATGAGGAGGACATAGATGACCAAGATGATGATGTAGGGAAGTAGGAGGTTGAAAGTGCAGGAGAGGAAGAATAGGATGGTGATGATGAGGAGGATGGAGAGGAGGAGGAGGACGAGGAGGGAGAGAAGGATGATGAGGACTGTGACGAGGCTGAGGAGGATGAGTTGGATGCAGTTCCTCATCACTTAGGGTATGACACCATAGCCCTAGATCCACCAAGATCACAAGTGGAGAAGGACCCTATAAGGGGTCCTGACTCTAGTCCCCACCATCCTATACCCATTGTGTAGAGACACTACAAGCGCGAAGAGCCTAGTGGGTCCCATTTGCAAGAAGTCCCTTTGTCCAATCCCTATTGGCGAGAGGGAGATCCAGGTAAAGTTTTATGATTGTTGAATTTATGCAACTTAATATTTGAATTTGATGATATAGAATGTCACTAATGAAAATATCTCTCTATCTCTGTAGTTGGTGTCTAGGAGTGGCGCTCTCTGATCCAAAACGCAGTGACAGATCTCATCACAATCGCACACATCCCTAGCTTCTCACAGATAGTCCATAGACCACAGGGGAATGCGGGGTGACATGAGGACCTATTCACCCCTATTCGGCTCGAGATAGAGGTCTAGAGAGAGAGGGAGAGATCTATGCTAGAGAGACTACATCAAATAGAGTGAGATCTAGTAGCATCTCAGGCAGTGGAAGCCACATACCAAGGGATCATGATGGAAAGGGATCATAGGAGCTCCTTGTGGAGTCACTCACGCTCCACATCATGATATACACCCATGGGCCCAACCCCATGAGTAGATAAGGAGGGGACATCTAGTTACTATCCTCCAGGTACTAGTCCTAGGGATCGGAGATGATCATGATATGATATTTTTTATGTATAGTGATATACATGTTATGACATTTTATCAATATGTATCTATTTATGCTTATGTTGTGTCTCAAACATGCTATTTTAATTCATGAAACAATGTATGCATTGCTTTGATAAAAAGTAACATATCTGGTAATGAACATGTATGTCTAATTTAATTTCCATGTGATTGAATTTTCAATGCTTCATGATTAAATGGATACATATGTGATTTAACTAAATAACTAAGTATTTAATTAAATGATGCTTCGGTGATGTAGGAGGAAAAATATGTTAATATTAAGAATTATATGACTTATGTGATTTAATTAACTCTGATTAAACATGACATGATAACCCTACTTAACACATAAGAAACTGTATAACATGATAGCACATATAAAATGTAAATCTATTACAATTTACATAAGTTAATCCAAGACAAACAATAAAATGAAGAAACATGCTTGTCAATAATGAAGTAATATAGACTAAACAATACAATATTATTTAATTTCACATACTTTTAATGAATGCTAACGTATTATCCAATTTTGAAGAAGGAAATGACACAAGGAGAGAGAGAAAATAAGCTAGAAGGAGAGAGATAGAGAAATTAGGCATAATATCTATGAAGGTGCATAACATTTATGGGTTCCTTGAGACATGTACCTTCCACATATGCTATCTTGTAAGCACCTGATCCGTATACTTCAACAACAATGTATGGTCCAAGACAATTAGGGCTGAATTTTCCTTTCTCCCCAGGTAAGCCATTCACATCGCACTGATTCTCATAAAGTACCCAATCACCTATTGAGAAGGAACATTGAATGACTTTATCATTGTAGCTTTGTTGTAGAGCTTTACAATACACTTGAATATGCTCAAGAGCATTTATGCGATGTTCATCAAGCATCTCAAGTTATTGAAGCCTCTATTCTCTATAAGAATCATCATCCATTATACCCTTAAGAGAAACCCTTAAAGATGGAATTTCTAACTGTGAAGGCATAATAGCATCAACACCATATACAAGATTATAAGGAGTACAACTTGTAGTAATACGCAGACTTGTCCGGTAAGCCCAAAGACCGTAGATCAACTGAGTATTCCAATATTTACCATATTTGTTCACAGTCTTACAAAGGATTTTCTCAATTATTCTATTTGAAGACTTAGCTTGACCATTTGATTGAGAATAGTATGGTGTAGAAAATTTATGTTGAATATGATATTTCTCGAGAAACTTCTTCACATCTTTGTTTTTAAATGATGCTCCATTATTCAAAACCAAAATGGAAGATATTCCAAATCGGGAAATGATTTTTTCTAAGATAAATTGACAAATTACTTCAGTGGTAGTGGATCGAAGAGGAATTGCTTCTACCCACTTCGTAAAGTAATCAGCTGTAGTAATGATGAAAGTATGTCCTTGAGATGAACAAGGAGATATTTTAATGAGATCCAAACCCCATGTGGAAATGACCAAGACGCCACTTGAGATCAAAGTTCTTGGGCAGGAGCATGGATCAAATTGCAATGTTGCTCACACTGATGACATTTCTTAACAAACACAAAGGAATCCTTTTCCATGGTCTGCGAATAATATCCCATTAGGAGCAATCTCTGAACTAAAGATCTACCTCCAAAATGCCCCCCGCAAGCACCTGAATGTGCTTCCTCAAGGGCGATAGGGATTTTAACTTATTTAGGACATCGAATGAGAAGACCATTATAACCCCTCCTATACAGAACATTAGAAAGGATAATGTATCTAGTAGCCAACTTGCAAATCCTAGCCCTAGTATTCTTATTTCTAGAGTTAGGAAAGGTATCATCATTCAAATATCTTATGATATGCGAGTACTACTCATCAGAATCTATAATGCAACAAGATGCCACATCACTAGAATTATCAGCGATAGCTGGGGTAGTGAGGTTGTGAATGATGAATTTGAGATCTACCAAGGGATCCTCTAGAGACACAAGAGAGGCTACACATACCATTGCATCAACATGTGGATTATCTTTTTGAGCAACATGCTCTATGGTATAAGAGTTGAACTTTTTCAACAAAGATATAGCTAAATTTCTATATTGTGATAGTTTATCTTGCTTAGCTTGATAAATTCCTATCACTTGTCTTATGATTAATTGAGAATCTCCATAGATATGCAGAAGTTTCACATTTAGTGCCAAGGATGCCTTAATCCAACTATAAGAGCCTCATATTCAGAAATGTTATTAGTACATAAGAAATTGAAATGATATGATAAAGGGATAGGTTTCTTTTTAGGAGAGATTAGGACCATCCCTGCCCCCGATCTTGTACGACACCTAGAGCCATTGAAATATAATTCCCAAATGTCATCAATCTCAATAGAGAAAATGCATTCATTAGGGAAAGATTCTAGGTTAGGTAAGGAGAAGGGTGATGGAGCCTTAACTAAGTGATCAGTCAACACTTGAACCTTTATTAAACTTAATGTCAAACTTAGTCAACATCATAACCCACTTTGCTAAGCATCCTGAAAGATCAGTTTTAGAGAAAAGGTATTTTAGAGGATCGAATTTAATGATAACATGGACCTCAACATTCAAAAGTTAATGCCTTAATTTTTGGGTTGCAAAGACTAAAGCAAGGCACTACATTTCTATCATAGAATATCGGACTTCATAATCGAGGAAAGTATGACTTATATAATAAATTAGACATTCTCTACCATCCTTATCACGTTGTGCCAATAAGACAGCAAGACCATGAAGGCAAGGAGTTGTGTATAGCAAAAAGGGTTTAGGAGGGTCAGCGGGTTCAAGAGTAGGAGGATTGGCCAAATAGGTTTTTAATACTTCAAATTCTTGACAACAATCCTCATTCCATTGAAAGGTGATATTCTTTTTAAGCAACTAAGTAAAAGGAAAGGTATGATCCACAAGTTGAGGAACAAACCTACGAATAGCTTGGATCTTTCCTTGTAATCTTTTTAGTTGCGAAACATTTTTAGGAGGTGGCATATTAACAATGGCATCTATATTTTTTGTATCCACCTCAATTCCATGATGTGAAACTATGAATCCTTGTAGTTTTCCATTATCCACACTGGAAAAACACTTTCGGGGATTCAAGCGCATGTTGTACTTATGAATTCTTTCAAAGACTTGACAAAGGATCTTAACATGATCTACATGATGAATGGATTTAGCTAAGATGTCATCAACATAATCTACTAAGATCTTATGCATGTAATCATGGAAGATAAGGGTCATAGCATGCTCATAGCTGGCATCTGCATTTTTCAATCCAAAAGGCATTAAAACCCAGGAAAACATGCCCCAAGGGGAGGTGAAAGTGGTTATAAATTGATCTTGAGGATTAATGAAGATTCGATTATATCTTGAGAAACCATTCATGAAAGATAATAAAGAATTGCCTTCTAAAAAATCCACATATGCTATCTTGTAAGCACTTGATCCATATACTTCAACAACAATGTATGGTCCAAGACAATTAGGGCTGAATTTTCCTTTCTCCCCAGGTAAGGCATTCACATCGCACTAATTCTCATAAAGTACCAAATCACCTATTGAGAAGGAACGTTGAATGACTTTATCATTGTAGCTTCGTTGTAGAGTTTTATGATACACTTGAATATGCTCAAGAGCATTTATGCGATGTTCATCAAGCATCTCAAGTTGTGGAAGCCTCTGTTCTCTATAAGAATCATCATCCATTATACCCTTAAGAGAAACCCTTAAAGATGGAATTTCTAAATCTGAAGGCATAATAGCATCAACACCATATACAAGATTATAAGGAATACAACTCGTAGCAATACATAGACTTGTCTGGTAAGCCCAAAGAGCGTACATCAACTAAGTATTCCAATCTTTACCATATTTGTTTACAGTCTTACAAAGGATTTTCTCAATTATCTTATTTCAAGACTTGGCTTGACCATTTGATTGAGAATAGTATGGTGTAGAAAATTTATGTTGAATATGATATTTCTCGAGAAACTTCTTCACATCTTTGTATTTAAATGATGTTCCATTATTCAAAACCAAAATGGAAGATATTCCAAATCGGTAAATGATTTTTTCTAAGATAAATTGTCAAATTACTTCAGTGGTAGTGGATCTAAGAGGAACTGCTTCTACCCACTTCGTAAAGTAATCAGCTGCAGTAATGATGAAAGTATGTCCTTGAGATGAATGAGGAGATATTTTAATGAGATCCAAATTCCATGTGGAAACGACCAAGACACCACTTGAGATTAAAGTTCTTGTGCAGGAGCATGGATCAAATTGCTATGTTGCTCACACTGACGACATTTCTTAACAAACACAAAGGAATCCTTTTCCTTGGTCTGCGAATAATATCCCATTAGGAGCAGTCTTTGAACTAAAGATCTACCTCCAAAATGCCCCCCGCAAGCACCTGAATGTGCTTCCTCAAGGATGATAGGGATTTCAACTTAACCATTATAACCCCTCCTATACAAAACATTAGAAAGGATAATGTATCTAGCGGCCAACTTGCGAATCCTAGCCCTAGTATTCTTATTTTTAGAGTCGGGAAAGGTATCAACATTCAAATATCTTATGATATGTGAGTACTCCTCATCAGAATCTATAATGCAACAAGAGGCCACATCACTAGAATTATCAGCAATAGTCGGGGTAGTAAGGTTGTGAATGATGAATTTGAGATCTACTAAGGGATCCTCTAGAGACACAAGAGAGGCTACACATGCCATCGCATCAGCATGTGGATTATCTTTTTGAGGAACATGCTCTATGGTATAAGAGTTGAACTTTTGCAACAAATATATAGCTAAATTTCTATATTGTGATAGTTTATCTTGCTTAGCTTGATAAATTCCTGTCACTTGTCTTATGATTAATTGAGAATCTCCATAGATATGCAAAAGTTTCACATTTAGTGCCAAGGATGCCTTAATCCAGCTATAAGAGCCTCATATTCAGCAATGTTATTAGGACATAAGAAATTGAGATGAGATGATATGATAAAGGGATAGGTTTCTTTTTAGGAGAGATTAGGACCATCCCTGCCCCCAATCTTGTACGACATCTAGAGCCATCGAAATATAATTCCCAAACTTCATCAATCTCAATAGAGAAAATGCATTCATCAGGGAAAGACTCCAAGCTAGGTAAGGAGAAGGGTGAGGGAGCCTTAACTAAGTGATCGGTCAACGCTTGACCCTTTATTACTTTTTTTGAGACAAACATAAGGTCAAACTTAGTCAACATCATAACCCACTTGGCTAAGCATCCTAAAAGATCAGTTTTAGAGAAAAGGTATTTTAGAGGATTGAATTTAATGATAACATGGACCTCAACATTCAAAATTTAATGCCTTAATTTTTGGGTTGCAAAGACTAAAGCAAGGCACTACGTTTCTATCAGAGAATATCGGACTTCATAATTGAGGAAAGTATGACTTATATAATAAATTGGACATTCTCTACCATCCTTATCACGTTGTGCCAATAAGACTACAAGACCATGAAGGCAAAGAGTTGTGTATAGAAAAAACAGTTTAGGAGGATCAGCGGGTTGAAGAGTAGGAGGATTGGCCAAATAGGTTTTTAATTCTTCAAATTCTTGAAAACAATCCCCATTCCATTGAAAGGTGATATTCTTTTTAAGCAACTAAGTAAAAAGAAAGGTATGATCCGCAAGTTGAGAAACAAACCTACGAATAGCTTGGATCTTTCCTTGTAATCTTTTTAGTTGCGAAACATTTTTAGGAGGTGGCATATTAACAATGGCATCTATCTTTTTTGTATCCACCTCAATTCCATGATGTGAAACTATGAATCCTTGTAGTTTTCCATTATCCACACTGAAAAAACACTTTCAGGGATTCAAGCGCATGTTGTACTTATGAATTCTTTCGAAGACTTGACAAAGGATCTTAACATGATCTACATGATGAATGGATTTAGCTAAGATGTCATCAACATAATCTTCTAAGATCTTATGTATGTAATCATGGAAGATAAGGTTCATAGCATGCTTATAGGTGGCGCTTGCATTTTTCAATCCAAAAGGCATCATAACCCAGGAAAACGTGTCCCAATGGGTGGTGAAAGTGGTTTTAAATTGATCTTGAGGATTAATAAAGATTTGATTATATCCTGAGAAACCATTCATGAAAGATAATAAAGAATTACCTTCTAAAAAATCCACTCTCATATCGATATTCAGGAGAGGGAAATCATCCTTCAGAGAGGATTTATTAAGATCCTGAAAAATCCATACACATCCTAATATTATTATCAAGTTTAGCCACTGCCACAATGTTTGAAATCCATGAGGAATAATCGATAGGATGAATGAATCTAGCATCAAATAATTTTTTAATCTCAGCCTTAACAAGTAATGCTACTTTAGGATTCATCTTTCAGATATTTTTCTTCACAGGTTTAGCATCAGGAAATAAGACAATGTTATGAGTGATAATCCTAGGATCAATACCAGGCATGTTAAAATATATCCAAGCAAATATTTTAGGGAATTCATGTAGCAACTCAGAATATTGTCTATGTTCTTCCTCATCAAGACATTTCCCTATCTTAAAGACTTTGTCTTCAACACAAGGATGCATCCTAATATCAATAGTATCACTTATGAGGAGATTGATTTATTGAGGATTATCTTGCAAATGAGGAAATTCTTTAACTATCTCATCATTATTTCTTTCTTTCCCAAAGTAGGCTTCTGCATTTAAACAATAGGAAAAACCACAATTACGGTGATAATGAGGAAGGCTGTCGTAAACTCCTAGGAACTCGGCTAAGGAATCATAAGTAGGAAAAACATCCAAAGCAAAGATACTACAAGAATCACAATCAGTATACTCTGGATATTTTATCAAAAGAGAGGTAGAGATGACATTAACACTAATAGATGGCCTCTTGGAAACTTTAGTACACTCAAAAGAATCATAGCCAAGTCCAAATGTCATGTGATGGAAATTATTTTCCAAGGAAACCTTTATCCCTTGTTCTTGAGAACCACATCCATTACCATTATATCCACACATAGCTAAGATCTGAAAACCAGGACCATAAAGGTTAGCCATTTCCAAAAGAGAAGGAGGATTTTTATAAAGTGAAGGATCAAAATCCTCTAGATCAAAATTCAAGGGAGGCGAAGTCTAAGAAGCCGTCACAAAGTTATTACTCAACAGCCCAGATAAAGTGGATTTCTTTTTAAGTTCTTCTTCTTCTTTCTTCTTTTTGACCTTAGGTTCTCTAGGGGGAATTCTATATTCTCCTATAAAGGTAGGAGTAAATTCAAGGGATCCCCAATCATCTTTTGCAAGAATATTTTCAGGAGAGAAGGCATCCATAGTGGTAGAATCAGGTTGGGAGGGTTCTTCCTCAATAACTTTAGGTTCACTTGAGGAATTATTGGTAGTAGGTGAATTTGAAGAAACAAACACACTAGTGGGAGTAGAGGCTTTAGAAAAATAATCTAATATTGTTGGGGAAGAACCCGTTTAAGAGTATTTAGATGTTGATGTTTGCAAACAAGATTAGAGATTTGTGTCAACTAGAAAGGTATATGATTTATTGTCGTAAATGAATTTAAATTTCCTATGCAATGTGGATGGGACAAATTGCATGCTATGAATCCAAGGTCTCGCTAATAACA
Organism: Cryptomeria japonica; assembly: GCF_030272615.1. Classification (NCBI taxonomy): domain Eukaryota; kingdom Viridiplantae; phylum Streptophyta; class Pinopsida; order Cupressales; family Cupressaceae; genus Cryptomeria; species Cryptomeria japonica. The sequence goes on from NC_081414.1 coordinate 657,198,856, forward strand.
AGTTATATGTCAAATCTCTAGACATGACATGAATAAGAGTGGGAAAAGTAACAAGACCTACCCTAATGGGCAAGGTGATGATACCTAGTGAATATTTAGCAACATTATCGAAGCCTAAGATAGTAAGAGAATCAGGCATAATAAGAGATGTATCAACATTGATCTTATGCAATAGGTTAATGTTACAAACATTAAGGCCATAACCATTATCCACTAATGTCCATCTTATCGCACTATCATTTATGATGACCACAATAATTAAAAGATCATATTGATTTTGAATCTCACTAGTAGGTAACTCATCTTGTGTAAACATAATTTGAGCTTTAAGAGATGTGATAGATTCAATGAAGGAAGCCATGTTATTATATGTCACTATGGATGGCACATCCAAAGTTTTCAAGGCATCTTGTAACATTCCATGATGGGTTGAGTAAGTTTGAATCAAATCCCAAAGGGATATCTTGGCAGGAGTAGCTGTAAGTTGTTTAATGAGAACATATTCCTTGCCAAGAGTTTGTGAGATGTATGGTCCTTGAGGAAGAATAGGTTGCGGATCAGGAAGAGAAGTTGGGATAATCGGGGGAGGATTAGGTTGCCTATTTTTTCTTGTGTTATAGGTATGGGAAACTGCATGATGACTCTCCTTAGTTAATTGTTTAGCATAAATATAACAAATCTTAGTAGGATTTCATCCTTGTATAGTAATGATAGGTTTATTAGGAGTGGTAAAGGTGTCATGAATATATCCACCTTGAACCATGAAAAGAGGTTGACTAGGGAGATATGATATTGAGGAAGGATAAGCACCTTAGACCACAAAAAGAGGCTTGCTATTTTCATTCACATTTATAATGTTGATTAGCCTTTTAGATGTATTATTTTTGTTTGAAGATTTAGGCAAAGATATAAAGTCATCAAGGGCATCATCCAACAAAGCATGGTCATATTAGTTGAAAGGTTTGTCTTTTGATTCAAAAGGAGACATATCCTCATAAAGGGAATTGTTGTAAGCAACCATGTCACTATATCTAGTGGAGGAGTTGATAGGAATGTACCCATAAGAGGAGTCATTCAACTTATCTTTCTCATCACCACGAAATGGCATAATAACAAGGCTAATTAGTTTTTGGAAAAATGAGGGTTTAGAAGGCTTAGGTTTCAAAAAATCTTCTAGAGATTCATCTAATTGATCCTTAATAAACTCATAATCAACATAATTGCATACATCATCAAAAGCATGAACATATCACAAATAAAAATCTGACATTTTGAAATGAAAATTGAATGAAATTTAAACACACAATGCAACCAAATAAAGGAAATCCCTTCTTTTTCTTTTTTTTTTCTTGAATTTTTCACTTTTATTTTTTTGAAATTTTATATTTATAAAGAAATGTGAGAAGATACTAAATCTAGATCTAAAAAAGCAATGCAATGAAAATAAAATTGAAATTTGTGTCAGCTTCACCAAAATATGTAAGGGAAAAAGTGAGACTAAGAAAACAAGTCCTAATCGCACTCTCATGTACACACCTGTTGATTTAGATGTTGATATTTGCAAACAATCCTAGAGATTTGTGTCACCTAGTAAGGTATATGTTTTATTGTTGTAAATGAATTTAAATTTCTTATGCAATGTGGAGGGGATAGCTTGCATGCTATGAATCCAAGGTCTCCCTAATAACAAGTTATATGTCAAATCTCTAGACATTACATGGATAGGAGTGGGAAAAGTAATAGGACCTACCCTAATGGGCAAGGTGATGATACCTAGTGAAGGTTTAGCAACATTATCGAAGCCTCATATAGTAAGAGAATTAGGCTTAATAAGAGATGTATCAACATTGATCTCATGCAACAGGTTAATGATACAAACATTAAGGCCAAAACAATTATCCACTAATGTTTGTCTTATTGCACTATCATTTATGATGACCACAATCATTAAACGATCATATTGATGTTGAATCTCACTAGTAGGTAACTCATCTTGTGTAAACACAATTTGAGCTTTAGGAGATGTGATAGAATCAATGAAGGAAGCCATGTTATTAGATGTCACTACAGATAGGACATCCAAAGTTTCTATGGCATCTTGTAACATTCCATGATGGGTTGAGGAAGTTTGAATCAAATACGAAAGGGATGTCTTGGCAGGAGTATCTTTAAGTTGATTAATGAGATCATATTCCTTGGCAAGAGTTTGTGAGATGTAGGGTGCTTGAGAAAGAATAGGTTGAAGATGGGGAAGAGAAGTTGGGATAATCGAAGGAGGATTAGGTTGCCTATTGTTTCTTTTGTTATAGGTATGGGAAACTGCATGATGACTCTCATTAGTTAATTATTTAGCATAACTATAAGGACTCTTATTGTGATTTCTTCCTTGCACAGTAATGATAGGTTTATTAGGAATGCTAAAGGAGTCATGACTATATACACCTTGAACCATGAAAATAGGTTGATTAGGGAGAGATGATGTTGAGGAAGGATAAGAACCTTGGACCATAAAAAGAGGGTTTCTTTGTTCATTCACATTTATCATATTGATCATCCTTTTAGATGTATTTTTTTTGTTTGAAGATTTAGGAAAAGATATAAAGTCATCAAGGGCATCATCCAACAAAGTATGGTCATATCGGCTGAAAGGTTTATCTTTTGATTCAAAAGCAGACATATCCTCATAAAGGGAATTTTTGTAAGCGACCATGTCACTAGATATAGTGGAGGAGTTGATAGGAATTTACCCATGAGAGGATTCATTCAACTCATCTTTATTATCACCACGAAATGGCATAGTAAAAAGGTTAATTAGTTTTTGGCAAAATGAGGGTTTAGAAGGCTTAGGGTTCAAAAACTCTTCTAGAGCTTCATCTAATTCATCCTGAATAAACTCAAAATCAACATATTTGCATACATCATCAAAAGCATGAACATCTTGAAAATAAATATCTAACATTTTGATATGGAAATTGAATGAAATTTAAATACACAATGCAACCAAATAAAGGAAATCCCTTTTTTTTTCTTGAATTTTTCAACTTTTTGTTTTGGAATTTTATGTTTATAAATAAAAAAGATAAGATACTAAATATAGATCTAAAAATGAAATGCAATGAAAATAAAATTGAAATTCACGTTGGGTTCACCAAAATGTCTAAGGGAAAAAGTGACAAAGCAAACAAGTCCTAATCCCACTCTCCTGTACACAATGTGGAATATGAAAGAGCCTAGGGAGCTAACAAAATTTAAATACTTCTTGTGAGGAAGAGAGAGCCAAGGATTACCTCTTAGGGTTTCTATTCCTTTTCTACAAATGAGGGGAAGAAGTGATGCAAGAGTGCAGATTTCAATGATTTAACCTAGAATACAAGTATGCATAAACAACCCTAATCTGAAGATGTGAAAATAAGAACAACTGATATGCTACTAAAGAGTACAGATTAAGAGGAAAATTTAGAGGTGCACCTATGTTTGAAATCTAAGCCAAAATTTCCAGGACCAGGGTGTTGTGCCACTATCCTGATTCTACAGACCTGAAGTTGTACCAAAGTGACAGGAATTCTAGTCTCGACATTTTAGGATGGCCTTTTAGGAACAAATCCGAACACCCTCATATTTCTCATATCCAAGTTTGTGGCTCTATCTGATGATTGTAGTTCATTTTTTATGCATAATTAGTTGAAGTTCAACACATTTACCCTAAATTCAGCATTTTCACAATTCAACTTAAAAGAGGGTATTAAAACCTAATCTAGTGAATCCAATAGGAATTCCTAGCCCTATCCTTGTTGATTTAGGGATAGATCTATAGGTTTCACCCCTCTTTAATGTAATTTCTTTCTAAGTAAAACTCAAGGGTTTTACTATATCATTTGGTGAAACCTTAATTTTTCAGCACATCACAGAGAGAAAAAGGCATGCCAAGAAGGGGAAGTTTGATGAATTGACAAGAGTATAGGGAAAAGGTGAATATGGGTGAATGATATATCAAGATGGATAAACCTACAAGTTTAAATGTCCAACAACTTGCATAGAGATAGGATTTGATTATAAAATACCTCAAAATTACAACTTATTTTACTTCTTGTAACTATTAGAACATGGTGAATGATACAAGGTAAATACTTACAAAAAGTTGACTCACATGAGATATCAACTTAGACTATCTCATAGTGTTTATAAGTGATGAATTTAAACTAATTAATAAATATATAATGCAAGGGACAAGAAAAATGGAATTACACATTGAAGTCCCAACAAGGGTAATAAAAATAACAATTCAATATCATAACACTTAGGAGTTATTAGATATAGTTAAAATAGAAGTGATTCTCATATACAGATTCTACTCATGTGATAATAAATTATCTCAAATATTTATCAAGGGCACTATTGGCATCAAATGTTAAGAAACAAGGAGTTAGAAAGCTCATAAGTAATTTATTTACAACATAATAGATCCATGGTATATATTGACCATCTTTGATATCATCATTACCTTTCCTATTGGTTCTTACTTCTACTCTATTTTCTTGTTAATTCCTATTATGAATTAGTAGATATAAGATAGAGGATGGATGGTTGATAAGAAAAAGTTTAAGGCCATTTTGATGTGTATATGAATCATGGGTGTGAGAACTATTAGCATATTCATGGGAATAGATGGGTGTTGGATGTGTGTTGTGATAAGATGGATAGTGGTGGATGAGATAGCCATGAAGGTAATATAGAAGAAGATGGGAAATTGGTGTAAGGATAAACAATGGATAGAGTGTAATAGTGTAGGTACAATCGAACTACTACAAGGTTATAAAATATTAGTTGGAGTAATGTTGAGTATGGTCTAATTGTAGTGTTGGCTAGATTTAGAAGGTTTTGAGGTAATACAAATATGATTTCAATGATTTCTAGACTCATATATCCATTATATAAAATGTAAAGAGACCTAATTCGTGTCTAATATGCTTAAAAAAACTATAATAGTGTAAAATTTTATAAAATTAAAAGGTAGATTGTTGAGAATAGGATAATTTCATATTATTATAAAAATATATGATGGAACCTAGTAGTGCAAGAAAAAAAATGAGACGCTATATAAACAAGGTAAAATTACGACATAAGAGTGTGAATCATAATCAAATTAGATTCAAATGAGATAAAGAAGATGACTTAAGTGAGAGTAAAGAATGCGAAATTTAAAATAAAAATCTATAAGAGAATTAGGAATTCTAATATATAATGTAATGGGTGGATATATAAGAATGTATATAATTTAGTATAATTTAATTTATACTTATTGCACAATGCATATCCGGGTTCTCCCTTTTTATTGCCTCACATAGAGGTTTACTACATATAACATAATATTAAACCTTTGATTATGGTCAATGTTTTGTGTCATCACATAGAAGAGGAAGATGTAGTATATCCTTTAAACAAAGTAGATGAAGCAATTTTAGTACTAATAGTTGTTTAGGATGAACATGGAGCAAGGAAAGATTAGGGTTAAGATCCAATTTAACACAAACATTAGAATATGAAGCCACAAAGATGTGAATGAATTTGACTAACTCTTGACAAAGAGAGTCAAATGGTACTCTCGGGATTCTATTTGTTTTCTTCTTTGGAAAGTGTATGGATTTGAAATGATATTCAACTAAGATCTATATATGATGCAAATGAAAACCTAAAATACTATAACAAATTAATGCAAAGAAAAAAAACTTCACAAAAAGTATAGAAATGAACATTAAATATAGAGGTGCACCTGTTACTAAAATCTAGGGCCAAATTCATTTGATCGGGTCACCCAAAGTGGTCTAGTCTTCTAACGTTTGCACATAGACTCAACTAATACCTTCTAATACCTTATACTCTACTCACCCTAAATTTGGTGTAGATTTCTAAGGACTAGGATTCCTGGAGTACCATGGTCTTTGATAGGGGAGCCTGAAGTGCCCTAATCTAGGGCATTTTTGTCCTAATTTACGGTAGTAGTTTGTATCTGTCTATGGATCTCATATCTTTTTCATAAACCTCTAGTTGCACCTGCAAAATAGAAAGAGGGTAGGGAGGCACAATTATATAAAGGTTTTCCTTGCTTAACCACCTATTTTGGTGATTTCCACCTCAACAAATTGTTAGTATTGAAATTGGAATAGTGTGTGTTCTCTTGAACCTTAAGTGTGTCTAAGATTTCTATGAGCTAAAGTGCATAAATGAAATCTAGACTCTACTCAAATATATTCAAGAGAAACCCTAAATGATATGATTTGAATGTAATAACATATTAATCACATAACCTAAACATAAAAATGTAGATCTAAAGCTTAATGAAATAAATATGGAGAACAACATGAAACCATACCAAATCCCTTAAGAAGAGGTACAAGACAATAATCAGTCAATAATTTTGTATTTTCATCCAATATCTCTTGAAGCTTCTATTGTTGATGAATGTTGATAAAGATTTGGTGATGAATATTTTTTAGATCTGAAATTCCTCCTAAAAGTAGCACAATTACTTCATAGGGATATCTTGAATTTTCACCTTTAATTGATAATTTTAGATAGATATCACAAATGAGGAAAAATTTGCTATGTATATGAGTTTCCAAGTTTAATTTGATGGATAGTTGACTTAGATTTTTTTATTTTTTTTGCATAGAGCTAGATTTGAATAGGATATGACTACCTTATTATCCTCCCATAGTTGATAGAGAAATTTGTCAGATTGGGATGCTCGGGGTGCACCCGTCCCAACAATTTTAGGCCAACTTCTTAGGGGTGCAAGATAATAGGATCTTAATGCCAATAAAAAGTTTGTGTGACAACACATAATGTTTAGGTAAGGAAAACATGTTTTGATATTAAAATAGGGTAGGATATATGATAAATCAAGATGATTAAAAGATAAAGGGTATATTTAAAATGAAGGAGCCAAATGAGAGTGTGATGAGGTTAACATCAAGAAAGGGCTCATATTTTAAAATAATTATTGATTAGATGCATATGAGATTCCTATAATGCATAGTATAATGGAACATATTAGAATGAGTGCTAATAGAGCATGGAATTGGACACCCTAATTGAAGTTGTATAATTTATGATGCGACATTTAGACCCCACTTTAGCAGTCATATAACACTATATGCATATGCAAGTTACAATGCAAAAAAGTAAACATTCATGTAATAAATGTAATGAATTGATAAGGATGAAGGGAAAGAGTGAGGATAGGTGAATAGCATATTGAGACGGATAAACCTACAAGTATGAAAGTCCAACAACCTACATAGACTAGGGATTTTACTGGATAATACCTCAAACATAGAAATTTTTGGATTTCTTTCAACTATTATTAAAGGAAGAATGATGCAAGGAAATACTTAGAAAAAATTGACTTATGGGACAATAATTTAGACTATCTAAAATTAGTTACAGTGATGATTTTAAAAGAGTGAAGATACATAGTAGGGAGGGGACTCAAGAAAAATTAAATTAAACATTTGAGTCCCAACTTGAGGGTAGTAAAAAAACCATTCTATAGCATAACCCTTAAATACTTATTAGAAATAGTTGACATAGAAGTTATCCTCATATAAAAATTATACTTGTGTGATAATAAATAACCTTAAATATGTATCAAGTTCACCCTTGGCATTATATATGAAGAAAGAAGGTGCCACAAATATCATACGTAGTGGATGTACAACAATATTATCATAAGCCCATGGATTATATTGAGCATATTTTAATTCTTTTTCACCTTTCCTATTGGTTCTTAGTTCTACTATTTTTTCCTAATTCATGTTATGAATTAACACATCTAGGGTAGAGGATGAATGGTTGATAAGACAAGGTTGATAGAAATTATGGTGTGTATATGGATGGTTGTGATAATTATGAGGGATGAAAGAGGTAACATGTTAGGAAAGAGAAATGGAAGAGTAAGGATAATGAAGCATGTGCATGGGAATATATAGATGGAGGATGGATGGGTATGATAAATGTGAGGGATGAAAGAAGTAATAAGTTAATAAAGAGACATAATAGGAAGGATGGTGAAATTTATGCATGGGAATGGATAAAGTGGTAGAGCAAGGAATATACATTATAGGAGAAATGATTGTAGATGTAGGAATGCAATGACCAAGAATGTTGTGACTAGAAAGATAATGATGCATTAGATAGGCATGAAGGTAATATAGAAGGTGAGATATAGGAGGAAGGATAAACAAGGTATGGTGTGTGCTAGTGTAGATGGAAGAATTACTATGAAGTTAGAAACTAGTAGGAGTAATGTAGAATACGGGCTAATGATAGTATTGCCCTAATATAGAAGGTTTTAAGGTACCACAAATATGGATCATTTATAGTCTCATATAACCATTATATCAACTTAAATAGTTCTAAATCATGTCTAAGATACTTAAATAAGACATTAAAGTATGAAATATAACAAAATAAAAAAGGTAAATTTTTGAGAATAAGATAATTAAGTGTTATTATAAAAATATATGATGGAACCAGACATTAGGAATAGGCAGTAAGAGGTTATATAAAGAAAACAAAAATGGGAGATAAGAGTGATTGAACACTTAATACCTACTATATTATTATTTTTTAATTTTTTGTTATTAAGGACTAGAAACATTTAAAAATACCATAAGGATGTTGTCAAATCACTAGAGACAAGTTCTCCTAGGGGCAAGTGCACAAAGCTATGTCCACTTAGTGTTGAATTTTTACACTTGGAAAATAATGACAAATCACACAGACCACATGAGAAATGAAATGGGATCCTGTTTCACATCGAGATCCCGAGCCAAAATTTGAAACGGGATCCCATTTAGTGTCAGGATCTCGAGCCTAGATCTAAGAAACGAGATCTCCTTTCAAAAACAAAATGGGATCCCGTTTCCCTTTTTTTAATTTTATTTTTAAGTTTTTTTTTGAAGAAAAAAACAAGCTATATATACATGAAATATAACATTTAAGTATAAGTCACATTTCTCTTTGTCTTTTTTTAACTTTCTTTTACTTTAAGTTATATTTCATGTAAATATTGGGAGGATGTTTGAGAGTGGTTTCAAATCTCTAGGAGTTATAATGCAAATTCTAGATTTTAGAAGATCTTATAAAATTTTAGACTTGAGTCAAATTTCAGTAATCAACAATTCAATATTTGGTAACTTTTTTTATGTCAATCTCTTAATCTTCCTTGAGCTCTAGACTCATCTCCCTCCATATCTATATTGGCAAGATTTTTGAGAGTGATTTCAAATCTCCAGGAGTGATTTTTGCAAATTCTAGATTTTAGAAGATCTTATAAATTTTTATACTTAGTCAAATTTTAGTAATCAGCAGGCTCCTATCAGCATTTTGTAGCTCTCTTTATCTTTCTTGATCTCTAGACTCATCTCTCTCCATAGTACTCTTCCTCTATCCCCTCTCTACATCTATATCTTACCTTTTTCTCTCTCACATCCCTAATTCTCTACTATCTGTCTCCTCTCTCTCTACACACCTCCCCTCACACCATGCCTATCACTATTTTTCTACATATATACCTCTCTCTCTCTCTCTCTCTCTCTCTCTCTCTCTCTCTCTCTCTCTCTCTCTCTACGTACCTTTGTTACTCTCCCTACCAAGATATCTTTCTCTACATACATCTCTCTTCCACTCGAGATCTCTCTCTCTCTCTCTCTCTTTCTCTCTCTCTCTCTCTCTCTCTCTCTCTCTCTCTCTCTCTCTCTCTCTAACCCTCCCTCATTCCCTCTCTACTTTTATGTCTACTCTATCTCCACTCTACCTCTCTCTCACATACTTCACTCTCTACTATCTATCTCATCTCTCACTACACTTCCTCTTACTCCCTACCTACCTTTATTTCTCTACATATACTATATAAATCTCTCTACATACCTTTCAGTCCCTCCCTATTAACATCTCTCTCTCCCTCTATCTCTTCACCCTTCCCTCATTCCCTCTCTAATTTTATGTCCCTTATATCCCCTCTCTACCTCTCTATCTCACTTTGTCCCCTCTCTCCCAAAATCTAAAACTATGTCTCTACCTCTTTCTCACATCCTTAACTCTTAACTCTTTATCTCCGCTCTCTCTATACACCTCCCCCTACCCCCTACCTACCTACATTTTTCTATATATCTCTCTATCTCTCTCTAAACATTTCACCTCTCTCTTACAACCAACTTGTCTTTCTCTACAAATCTCATAATAGGTCCTACTAAGGGCTCTTATGTCATAATAGGTCCTAGTAAGAGGTATAATGTCATAATAGGTCCTCTTAAGGGATCTTATGACATAATAGGTTGTATTATGACATAATAGGCCATATTATGACATAATAGGTCGCATTCTGTCATAATAGGACCTATTATGTCACAATGGGACCTATTATGACATAATAGGTCATACTATGACATTATAGGTCCTATTATGTCACAATAGGCCCTATTATGACATAATACCCCTTAATAGGTCCTAGTAAGGGGTATAAAGTCATAATAGGTCCTCTTAAGGGGTTTCATGATATAATATGACCTATGGTGTCATAATAGGACCTATGATGACATAATAGGACCTATTACATCATCATAGATCCTATTATGTCATTTTTAGTCCTATTATGACATAATACCCTTTAATAGGTCGTACTAAGGGGTATAATGTCATAATAGGTCCTCTTAAGGGGTCTTATGACATTATAGACCCTATTATGACATAATAGGTCCTATTATGTGATAATTGATCCTATTATGTCATAATAGGTCCTACTAAGGGATCTTATGTCATAATAGGTCCTAGTAAGAGGTATAATGTCATCATAGGTCCTCTTAAGGGGTCTTATGACATAACAGGACCTATTATGACATAATAGGTCGTATTATGTCACATTATGACCTATTATGACACAAAAGGACCTATTATGTCACAATGGGACCTATTATGACATAATAGGTCATATTATGACATAATAGGTCATATTATGACATTATAGGTCCTATTATGTCACAATAGGTCCCGTTATGACATAATACCCCTTAACTCTCTTTGAACATACCATCTCTCTCTCCCAACCAACTTATCTTTCTCTACATATGTCATAATAGGTCCTACTCAGGGGTCTTATGCCATAGTAGGTTCTATTAAGAGGTATAATTTCATAATAGGTCATATTATGTCATAATAGGACCTATTATGTTACAATGAGACCTATTATGACATAATAGGTTCTATTATGACATTCTAGGTCCTATAATGTAACAGTAGGTCCTATTATGACATAATACCCCTTAACATGTCCCAGTAAGGGGTATAAAGTCATAATAGGTCCTCTTAAGTGGTTTTATGACATAATATGACCTATGATGTTATAATA